>NC_048449.1:4455696-4618488 GCF_004353265.1 Vitis riparia
ATTGGCATATGCCACCGGATGGAAGTAGGTTTGCAGAATTCGAACCAACAATAGGAGAAGGGGCACTACAAAGGAAAAAAACAAAAAAAAAATATTCATCCATCTACATATATTTGAAGAAAAGTTAATAGACATAGTGGATGTGATGTTAGGAAGGCTATCAGTACCTATTCGGTGCTATACAGCCTTCAACAACTTCACTTGATGATGAGACATAGACGTGACAAAACATTTCGTTGAATCGAAACATCTTAAGTAGGGCTGCATCATCATGCAACGGTAGTAGACATGATGGCTCAAACTTGACCGTGAATTCCAATTTGATAGAATTCTGGTCAAAGTGCAGTGCATCACACAGTTTTGAAACGAAATCACTATGTGACACATGCCGGCTAACAACCATCGATTCGCTACGACCACCCTGATATTGAACAGACCCTCCAACACATTTAACTAGCTGACCGCCTTCATGAATGTAGCAGAACATGTCCTCTTCCATCACCTTAATTAAATAGAAACTTGTTACAAAAAAATGACAACAAAGGTAAATAGGGATTATGTATGAATATAATGATGAAGGAAAGAGGAGAAGAGGGGGTGGAGAGGAAGGCCATAAAGGGGTCATCCTCGGGCCATGTGATGGTAATCGAATGTCTTAAGATTTTTTTCTTAGTGACACATAAGACATAGAGGAAACGAGGGAGCATGGATTGAAGGACCCCTTTCTATATTCAAATCCTTAATATATACATGTATCCATAATCTAATGCCATGAAGTTGCTTAAGGAATATGAATGGTGGCTTCCTTTCTATCCACCTTTCCCATGTCCTCATCTCCAACTGATTTTCTATGTTTATTTCCACTTCCATTCCTCATCATCCTAAAAACATAATTACATCTTATAACAGTTATCGAAAAGAACCTTTTACCAGGGACAAGACATTAATAGGTAAATGATCGCACATATCGAAGAGGGACATTCTTTTGATGCAATTAGTTTATGACTCTCACTCTCACTTTCATGTACATAACTTTCTATCTTAACTTTGTAGGTGTATACCTAGCCCTAATGTGTTTATACATGGACCTTGATTCGAAAGTGAAAAGCCATCGTATCTTCACAAAGATCTTAATAAATCCCATATTATAGTTTTTTTCGAAATCAATTTGTATAATGCATCAAATTCGTTCATAGAGTTAATATTCAATCAGCTCATCCTTTCAAGGTAAGAAATTGAAAGCAATTTTGGTGGACAATGACAAAGCAAAAATATGTGGTAAATAGTGAGTGATTAATGGGACTGACTATAAACAAATAAGTTACTGTCTTAGCGAACATAACAGATGATAATAGTTGCATAGTTAGGAAGAAAAGTTGATTGCAGAAACATCACAATAATTATGGGTTTTCCCTACATTTGCATGATGTTCTCGCAAGAAAATGAGAGAGAGACAGAGACATACACACAAAGAAGAAAGAAGAAGGAGCATAGGAAAAAGAGAATACCTCAAAAACAGTTCCCAAGTAATCTATGAATGCTACAAAGTTGGTTTCTTCAAAAAGTCCGTATATATCTGTAGTCGAACAAGGAGAAGTTGAGAATGGGAAGAGAAAAAGGGACATGAGAGGAATGTAAAAGCTTAGATATAGTACATAATGAATAAGGTAAGAAGGATTAATGTTTATTGTAAATAACATAGGGCTCTTCTGGTATGTTTGAACAAGAAGAAGTTAAAGTCACTTATGGTTGGAAATAAATATGACAACAAAACAAACATTTTATGATGGTAATATTTTTGCCCTCTCCTGAAAATTAAAGTGGAAACCTACAAGGATCCCACCCCAACACTTTGCTACGCCAACCAGGTTTCAAGGGCTATGAAAAGGGAGGCCAAAATAAGCATTGAAGACAACTTTTAAGAAGCAAGAACCAACAAGAAAGAATTTGGAAGCTAATATAAACGAATCTCAATCAAATTACAGCATATACCTTGACTATGCAGATTCTATCACTCAAAATATTATGTTCAACTATTGACCATTAAGCATGCGAGTAGAGGTGGCTAGAAACAACATGACAGTGAAGGCTTGATTCAAACATGAAGTTGGTTGGCAACAAAGGATTCATATAGCAGTACGAGTGAAGTAGCTGGATCAAAGACTAGTTGAATGAATTCATAAGGTTTATGCAGATATAATATAGTCTCTACAACATATTGTGGTAAGTATCCAATATGAACTTGAAGCTGTATTTACTAATAGATTGTGTAGGCATGTGATATTCTATATAGGATTGGTGAAGAGTAGAAAATGCAACAAAAAACAATTGAAAACATCTCAATTAATCTAAACACAAAATTTCCAATCATAACACTACCCCACCCCCATATACTTTCTTCTCTTCTAGAAAGACAAGAAAGAAAAGTTAATTATATAAAAACACACAAATATTTTCCTACAAAGATATCTTTAACCAAACCAATGATATTCCTACAGTTTAAATACAAAATCCCAAACTTCTGAACAAATTCTTCATAGATAAAGATGAAATGTGAAAAAGAAGCCATGTATCCAACCCTAAGTAGTCATAATTAAAGCTTTGGTGAGCTAAGTTAAATGTTCTCTGTTTATTGTTTCACAAGTTAGCAAGCTTCCACAGCCCAACAACGTCAAAAGATACTGTAAAATGCAAAGGGAATTTTTATTAAAATCTCCATCAATTAAGATTAAAGCTCTCAAGTCTCAATAACAATCTCTATCCAGCAACAACTAGAAGAGAAAGTATCAGTTAAAGAGGATTAACTTCATAGTTATTTGTTTACAGAGGAGAGAAAAAAAAATGACCAATATCCATAAAATGTCTGAGTGCCTAACTTCTAACCAATCCAATAATAATTCCTAAATTGTACCACAACAGAATTGCTAACAACTATGATGTCTTTCTGTTTTAGCAAGCTTCCAATGACCAAATCAATAACTATAGATAAAAGGCTTAAGAACTATCCAAAGAGAGAAAAGATAAATAAATAAATAGTAGCAGAAAATTTAATTTCTGAAATAAATATAGAAAAGAAAAACAAGAGAACCATAGAGATCAAAACAGAGCCAAAGGACATATTTATTATAATTTTTCTATTTTAAAAATTAACATTAAATATAAGCATAGTAAGGTAAGTTTTAAGTTATCTATAATATTACATGGTTAATTGTAATTGAAAACATATTTATTATAATTTTTCTATTTTAAGAAGATATTAAGCTTATCTTACTTTGATATTATTGCTAATTATACATGAAGAACGTATTTATTATAAGTCTTTTATTTTAATATTGTAAAAAAATTATAATAGATTAGATATTGATAAAATATAATTCACATTTAATTTTGTTCTCATATCAAAAATTGAATTTGTGTATTAATTATTATCATTTATCTTTAGATTTTTTAAGATATTGATTTTGATATTTATCTTTATATTTTTATTCTATTAATTTTTCTTTATCTTTAAATTTAATATAATATTAATTATTGTATTTATCTTTAAATTTTTTTTAAAAAAATTAAAAAAGAGATAAAGCAACTATTAATTATTATATTTTATTATAATTTAAAAAAAATTAAGAAAAATATAAAACACTTAAGCTACAAGAGTTAGAAATTAATTAAAAAATTCTTTAATTTTGTGTTACAAGGTTTAGAAATCAATTTAAAACATGGAAAGGGTGTGGACTAGAAACAAAAGCATACTTGTTATCGTATGCGAATTAGTCAAAAAAATCTCCAACCTAAATATATTCTCAACAACAATGCCACAAACATAGTGATGATTACATGGTCTCGGAAAGTGAAGTTAGTGTTGTAGTGAACATAACATGTACATAACAGCTAATAATAGTTCCACGGTTATAAAGAAAAGATGATTGCAGAAACATCACAATAATTATTGTTTTACCCTAGATTCGCTTGATGTTCTACC
This sequence comes from Vitis riparia, assembly GCF_004353265.1. Classification (NCBI taxonomy): domain Eukaryota; kingdom Viridiplantae; phylum Streptophyta; class Magnoliopsida; order Vitales; family Vitaceae; genus Vitis; species Vitis riparia. The sequence continues at coordinate 4,459,676 of NC_048449.1, forward strand.
AAGAAAAAGATAGACAGAGACATAGACACACATACAGAGAACAAATAAGCAGCAACATAGGAAAAAGCAAATACCTCAACAACAATTCCCAAGTAATCTATGAATGTTGGAATCTTGCCTTTTGCAAACAGTCCATATATATCTGTAATCCAACAATGAGAAGTTGAGAATGGGAAAAGAAGAAGGGACAGGGCAGAAATTTCAAAGCTGACATACAATACATAATGAAAAAGCTAAAAATCATTAATGCTTATTGTAAATAATATAGGTTTCTTCTTGTATGTTTTAACAGGAAAAAGTTAAAGTCACTTATGTTTGTAAATAAGTATCACAACAAAATAAACATTTTATATAGGTAACAATTTTTTCCTCCCCTGAAAATGAAATTGGAAACCTACCAGCATCCCACCCCAACACTTTGCTACTTGAACCAAGTATCAAGGGTTATGACAAATGGCAACATAATAAGCATTTAAGACAACTTTTGAGAAGCAAGAACCAGCAAGAAATAATCTCGTAGCTAATATAAACAAATCTGAATAAAATTACAGCATATAATTTCAAATTAAATAATTAAAATTGTATTTTTGTAATGATGAACCTTAACAAATTTAAAATAAATATATCTTATCAAAGAGTATCATAGTCCAATGGTAGCAGTGATTGAACCCAACCCACGGTTTTCATTTAATAAAAATTAAGATGGATAAGAACCCAAGCTTTCGATTTTTCACTGAGAAATTCACACAACAGAGAGAAAAGAGAGAGAAGAGAGAGAAGCTAAGGACCCTCCATTTGGCACAAAGTAAGAAAACCTTATTTGCTGTTTGATGTGAAGCTCTATGCATTAAAAAAAGGAAAAACAAATTATAAACTTAATTTAAAAATAAAAAATAAAAAACAGCTCTCTAGGTGGCAGGAGAGGTGGGTTTTGGTTCAAATAGCTTATACTGCCTCTGGCATCTGTTCTTGAATTCTCCAACTTTGTCTCCCAAACATGTCCTAATTCCTAGGAGCTCATATTGCCACACCTACTCATTAGGGTTTGCATCAGTTTCCATTAACATTTAACTAAAAAGAGTTTAAAAATTCAATCAAGGTCAAACAAAATCAACCATCCCACAGAGCAGAAGTTACATAGATATTCGAGAAAATCAGTCATGTCACAAACTAAGCATCTAATCACACAGCAGAAGTTCAGAAGTTCAGCTTTCCTCAATCCAACCAGCTTTGAATACATGCTTATAGGCTTATATAATCTGCTCCTTACCACCTTTAAACAAAACCCTTGAACGAATTAAACCAAAAAACCCAGAAAAAAAAAAAGCACAGAAAATTAGGATTACAATCAATCAAGGGGATTCTTGGTACATTCTAACAAGTCCTATACCACTTTCCACCATTCAATTTATCCCAAAATAGCATAAATATCAAGGGGATACAGGAGACCAGAACTAATAAAGGCAATGACATTAAACGGGAGAAAAAAATATCGAAGCATGATAGAAGAGTTAAATACTTAAACAAGTTAGTGTTGGTATTTTAATTATAGTATTCCATTAATACAGTACCAAAATACTGGATGCCATATACTTTTGTCTAACAATGGATGGAATAATAGATATACAAGCACAAGAAATATGTTTCACTAACATGAAAATGAAATTTATGAAAGGTGGCTAGATTCGAGAAATACAAACAGGATAGAACACCTATGAAGCATGAAATATTTTTGAACACAAACTTTAACAAATCCATAACATGAATAAATGTTTGGAACCACCACACTAGATCAGCAATCTGTAGCTTCTCAATATCATAACTGTTACAGCTATATTCGACTTCTAACCATATAAGCTAAGCCTATGTTTTGTTTCTGGAAAGTTTTAAGGAAAAAAAAATAGAGCAGAGAAATATAAGAAAAAATTATAAAAGTTTTCTTTTATTTGATTGTCCATTGAAAAGTTGAAGGAAAGAAAATTAAATTGCTAAAAAATGTAATTTCCACTAACTTTCCTCATTTTTTGTTAAGGAAAATGGACACCACCACCACCCCAACCCTTTTCTTTGGTTTTTTTTTCTTCATCTTTCGCATGGTACCCAAACATGAGAAAACCATTTTCACTAGCATTTTTTCCTTTCCTTTTCTTATTACTTTCCAAGAACCAAACATAAGGTAAGTTTATGACACCCTTTCTAACACAACCATTAATAGACGGCTCAAGGTACTTCTAACAGTGAAAGAAGAATTTCACAAATACTTATAGTAAATTACAGCATAAGCCAAAAGTGAAGATAACATCTATTAATACCTGCCTTCTTCATCTTCCAAATTCTGAAGATGTTGTTTTTCATCTTCACTTAAGTCCAATGCAACTTGGACGTAGGAAAAATTAGAACAAAAAAATAATCAAGCATTCTTTTATCAGAATCATCATGCACAATTTTCCAGCATAGCATAAAAGGAAATCATGAAGAAAAATAAAAAATTAAAAATAATACGCATGCTCTCTACAATAATCACAATAAAGGCAAACTACTCCAACAAATTATTAGAAAAATTGGAAAAAATAAAATTCAGATAATGGAAATCCATTTTCACCTCCATATAAAATACACCATGAAAAACATTGGAATCTAGTAAAGCTCTAGGTAAAAGAGGTATTTCAGGCCAATTTAAGAGCTCTATCAGAAATTCAAATGTCCATTCTGAAATAGAAAATTTAAAACCTAATTGAAACTTAACTATGCAATCCGAGTACCATAAAAACATTGAAAAAGTCACACAAATACTCGCATAATCTTATCAATCGAAAGGTTATAATACAAGGTGCAAAACACCATAATCAGAAATAAGTTTCACATTCTACAAAACTTACACTAAAAAGAGAAAGTTAAAAGGTCACAGACAGTCGAAAATAACCAGAAAATAAAGGAAAATAAAATAAAAAAGACCTGTTTGCCGATAAGTTCTCTCTTAGAGTGGGATGGGAGTTGGGAGACACTCATCTAATATATAGGGAAAGTTGTGTTTTTTTTCCCTCCCTCTGTTTTCTGGATCTAGGGGTCTCTTTGCTTTTGTGCCATTTGAATTAAATTTCACAAACCCTAAACCCACGATTTTTGAGCCAGGCTGAAAAATACCACCTTTGCCTGCAAATCGTGATCAGATTACCAAATAGCATCTTATTGTGCCATTGGAATTAAATTTCACAAACCCTAACCGACGATTTTTGAACCAGGCTCAAAAATACCACATTTGCCTGGAAATCGTGGTCAGATTACCAAATAGCATCTTATTGTGCCATTGGAATTAAATTTCAAAAACCCTAAACCCACGATTTTTGAGCCAACCAAAAAAATACCACCTTTGCTTGCAAATCGTAATCAGATTACGAAATAGCATCTTATGTTTTAAAAAAAAAATCAAAAAGCTTGGACAGCTCGTGAACAATGCAAAACAACATTTACCCCAAATTTTTTCTCAACAGCCAAACAAATTGTTAAATGGAAACTCACCTGCGATTACTCCAAAAGGAAGACGAAGCTCCACCGCCGATTCCAGAAACCACCCATGAAAATGCAGGCAAAAGGAGAGAATAGGGCAAAAAGCGAGGAAGTCAGAGCGTTTCCCTAAATTTTTGAGTCGGGTCGTGGGCTTTGCAAATGCTAACTCTAAAGCTTAATATTTTTGTGTTCAATTATTAAAAACACAGCTTCCCGTGCTGACATGGATAAGGAGATGGATGCTGACATGGAAGGCTGGAGGGATAATTTTGGAAATTAAATTATAAACAGTGGATAGTGCATGAAAAGTATATTTTTTTTGGGAACCGTAGACATATTTTGGGTTATGGAAAGTTGGGTTATGAAAAAGCTATTAGGGCCAAATGGGCGGCCCGAAACACAGTTTTCCCTAATTTCTACCTCTTGATGGACATGGTTGGTGAGACGTTGTCCTTCCGACTACATGAAATCCCTCGCAAGGTGTTTTCAAAATATTTTCTAACATTTATTTTTTATTTAGGGATAAAATTGATTTTATAAAACGTTTTTAACCTTTTTAATACTTAAATTATTTTATTATTTAAATATTACAAAAATATTTTTAAAAATCACTTATAAATACATTCTTAAAATGTATGTGATAATGATTCTTAAAAATATTTTTAACTTTTTTTATGTTTAAAAGATAAAAAAATTGAAGTGTTCAACGAAAAAAAATATTTTTTTAAAATTATTATCAAACACATTTTTAGAATGTATTTGATAATAATATTGATTTTAGGAATCGTTGTTAACTTTTTTTAATACTTATAGAATAAAAATTTTGAAGTCTTAAAAATTTTATAAACACTTTTTAAAATCATTATCAAACGCATTTAAGTGTTTTCATGATTAAAAACACTTTTAAAACATGGATTCTAAAAAACACTTCTAAATTTTCCATAAAGTAAAAAAAAAAACAAAAAATCACCTTTTTCACCTTTTTAAATTTTTTAAAAAAAGTACAAGGGATTTCACTCAAAAAAAAAAAAGTTTCGTACTAATGCATTCGGTGGTTCCATGGGATCCAATGCTTGACATTTTGTAGCACCTGGTTTTTTGAGCTTGAGCTCATTCAAAAGGGTCTTTTTAATTTATTCCCACTTTAGAATAGGTTTTTAAAAACATAAGATAAAGTCTAGTTTTTAAATAAGAGTTACTCCATTTTATATAGGAGTTTTTAGTTTTACAAAAAAAAAAAAAAAAAGCCAAGAAGTGTATGTAAACCCCCCACCTTAATAAATTCTTTTAATAAATCAAGAAAACTATGATACTTTTTGAAGTGTTTTTAATGAAATTGTTTTTTTTTAAATATATTTTTTTAAAAAAATTATTTATCAAGTGTTTTTTTATAAAACACTACAAATAATTTTTCAATACTATAAGTTATTTTTCAAATTTTTAAAAATATTTCCTAAATTTGGTTAAATATTTAATTTTTTTAAAATCATTATTGAACAAATCCACTCGTCGCTCTCTATAGTATTAGTACCCTACCCTTTCTTGCAAAAAATTATCAAAGATGGCATGAAGTAAATTTTTTTTTTTCTTTCATTTTTTTGAAAAAAGGAAAAAAAAATTTGTCAATATTGGCTGGCCACCAAAACCTTTCACAAAATTGACCCACTTTTGTATCACGAGAGATTATTATTGAAAGGACATGTGAATTAATCTCATGTAACATAAGTCTAGGTTAATTTGGCAACATGTTTTGACGAGAGGTTAATTAAGACCAAAACTTTTTCAAAAAATGAAGTCGTTTTCACAAATAGCTTTCAAATAATTTGAATAAATAAATAAATAAAAATCTGCCACGTGGAAAAAGTTTTGTAAGGACCAAGGGCCCATAATTCCACCCCTTGATGCTTTGGAGAGGGTGTGGTTTAAGAGAAAATGTCAAAATTATTACTTAAAAATTATAAAATATATTATTTTTGTATTATTTCTTTAGACATTAGTGTTTCTCAAATCCCTTATTTTTACTAGTGGAAAGTATCAATTCAAGTGAGTAGTAAATTTTTAAAATTTATTTTAAAGTTTTGCCAAATATTTAGGTCTTGTTTGTCCATCTTTTCCGAAATTTATTTTTAAGAATTCTTTTTAAGTTAAAGATGATTAAGTGAATCCATGCTTTTCTTTTATTTTTTAAAAAGTGATGAAAACAAGTTTTATTTATTCTCTAAAAATTGATCTATATTTCATTTTATTTTAAAAAAATAACAATCAAAATGTGTTAGAAATTTTTAAAAATAATTTTTTGTTTTTAAAAATAAAAAATTATTTTTAAATCGTACAGCGAGGCTCTAAATTTTTGTTTTTTTTTTAAATATATACTTCCAATATTAAATAATGCTTCTAATACCTCCAAAAATGACTCAAAAAAGAAACTAAGGTACATATGTTATCGTACTTCATATGAAGACTTATTATATGTGGGAAGTGTTTTGGGAATATCTAGTTAGATCATTCTAACTATAAAATAATGAAGATTTTGAACTTAAATGCTATTAAGTAAAACTAAGATTTTAATATTTAATGACTTGAATTATAAATTTTCTTGAATGGACTTAAATTAATTATTTTAAAGCTAATTAAATATGACATATTTATCATTATTATAGTAAGAGTATGTTTGAAAGTAATTTTAAAAAGTATTTTTAGTTTAAAAAGTGTTTTTGAAGAAAATTAAGTGTTTGACAAAATTTAAGAAATATTTTTAAAATTTTCAAAAATCATTTATAATTAAGTGTTAAAAATATTATTTTTGAGAAAATACTTTATTAAAAATATTTTAAGTAAAAATATTACTAAACGTAATCTAAATAACATTTTAACAAAACTAAAATAAAATGAAAAAAAAATTGAGAATCACAGTAAAGAATAATAAAAAGTCGAGAATTTTGGACAATAAAGCATCCAAACCATTAAATGATACTTGAATGAAGCAAAATGACTCCTTTTTACTTGTTTTAAAAATAAATTTTAATATCAAATGATTTATTAATTATCGGTTTGGATATTACTTCTTATTTTAAAAAAATAACACAAAAAGAATGAAGTATATCAAATTAGACACTATGTTATTTAACAAACATGGGTAATAAGTAAACATCCTTAATATTGATTAAATCATTAATTGCACTTTCTAAATGATCCATTCAAAACTATCTTTTTTTAAATTAAAAAAAAAAAGTAAAATATGTTAACATTTAGTGATTATGTTTATGCATATTTGGTTTTAGCAAAGGATGAAAACATCTATGATATTTTCAATGTTTTCATCAAAACATTTGTAATTTAGGGACATCAATATTGAAAGAGGATATTTAACTATTTTTCTTTACCGATATCATATAGAATTTTGAATATAGTACAATGAAAAACTTTAAAAAAGAAATCCCTATTCATTATAAGTCATAAGAAGAAATCAAAATACTTATAGAGAGTTCATTTTGTAATATCGATATCAATGTTAGTTTTTTTTATTGTCCAATATTTTTATATCATACTTATATTAATTTCTTAAAAACCATTTATCCAATATATCACACTTATATCTTACATTTGCTTAGTTTGATATTTTTGTCATGAATGAAGAAGGAAGAGGTTTTGGGGTTTTGGATTCAATTACATTTTTACCCTTTTTATTAAGAGATTTTGAATGTAGGGGATAAAGTATAAAAACGTAAAAGATTGAAATGGTAAAATGTATTTCACCCTTATTAAAAATATTTTTGTTTTTTTTATAATTTTAAATATATAATATAATCAGGTTATAAACCAGTTTGCCTATAGAATAATTACTTTGATATGATTAAGTAAATAATTCTTAATATTATTATATTTTTTTAACATTTATATAAATATCATCTTATGAATTTTTTAAATTCCACCCTTTCTTTGAAAAAAAATTATCAAATAACACCTAGATGTAAAGATCAGGTGTTGATTAGCCTACTAAAAAAATGTAATCAGAAGAAAAGTATAATTTTTTGTCGAGTTGTTTATTTGTATATTTATTTATTTGCTAAAATAGCTTGTTTTAGAAAAAAGAAAAATAAAATAAAATTGTCATTGGCTGGCCAACATAGCCTTATAGAAACTAACCTACTTTTTTTAATCTTGAAACCAACACGTGAATCTCATGTAACACAAGTCCAATTCAGCAATTTTACCAACTTGGTTTTGACTAAAGGGGAAAATGCAAAAAAATGAGGTAGTTTTCAACTTTTCACAAAGAGCTTGAAAATATGTTGAAAATAAGAAAAAAAAGGGAATGGCACGTGAAAGGAGAATAAAGTTGTTTTTGCAAGGACATGGTTGATGAGACATTGTTCTAATAATTGCATGAATTCCCCCCAAATTTTGAATTAAGTATAGGTTGTTTTAGAAAAACTTTTGAAATATGTTTTCAAAAATAAATTTGAAAAATATTTCAAAATCAAATATTTAGTATTCTACAACTGTTTTTAAGAATAATGTTTTATTTTTTAAAATAAAAAATTAAAATTTATGTTTCACAATCAAAAACTATTTTATGTTTTCTATTCTAAAATATATATAATTATTTTAGAACTATTTTAAAATATAATTATACAAACATTATATGATTAAAAATAAAATTATAAATATAAAAATTATTTTTAAAATATATTTAAAAATATTAAAAATAAATTAAAAATATTTTAAATTATCAAATAGACTTTTATTATATAAAATACTAGAGAACAATTTTAAAAAATTATTATTAAAAACTATTTTTTAGAACTTTTTTAAACAATAGTTATCAAATAGCCTTAATAATATTTGAAAAAACTTTAATACGTAAATCTAACATTTTTTTTTTTATTTATCTACCTTCGAAATAATTAATTTTAATTTAATTTTAAATTTTAAAATATCAAATTTATCATTATTTTTCTATTTGGAAACATAAAATATGTGAGCTAAAATTACTTCCTTTACTACTTTTATTTATAATAATGATGATCAATTATAACATCCTTCAATCATGGTACCCTCCAATTATGATCATGTCTATCATAAACATCAACTTTATTCATTAATTATTTGATACACTTTTATTTTTATCCTACAAGTCATGAAAATTAAAATAAATTAAATAATTGAAAGAAAATTTAAATTTTTTTTACCCTACATAATCACATCAGCCATGAACAGAAACAGATACATATTCAAAGTAAAGACTCAAAATTATTTGAAGACTTTTGAAAAACTTTATGTTACATCAATCACAAGCATGGTGGATGGTACGTATGGTGTGTGGGTTACAAAGAACTTCCCTTTTTCTACCTAACAAGGATGAAAAGGTTGAAGAAAGTAAATAAAAAAAATGATGGAAGATTGAAAATAAATTAATTTCTGATAAATTCAGAAACTGCGATAAGCAAGAATTTGATTTTAGAATGAAGGGAATGATGGTGTTTTGTTGGAGCACTGGAATTAGGCAAGGCAAGGGAAGAAGAGGAGAGTGAGAACAAGGTGAAGGGTGAAATGGTGTAGTGCAGAGGGGGGGAGAGATGGACGTACATGGGGTATCATAAAAGGCCAGGCCAGTGTACTTTTTGTGGGGAAGGAAATTGCACTGAAATTTCCTTTTGACAGTGAGAGATGCAACAAAACCCATGTAAATGGCTTCATATTTCTGCCTTGTCACATTCTTTTACATTCCAATGAAAGAAGAGTAAGATCCAAGAACCTTCCAATCCCCAATTTTTAATTCATTTCTCTTGTCATTTTGTGTGTCACTTTTTTTGTCCTCTCTCTATTTATTATTCCAAAGGGGGCTGCCTTTTGATAAGCCAACACTGCACATATCACCAAGTGATCCTTGTATTATCTGATATCCGCATATGGGTCCTTGGAATCTTACACCCACTCATTAATTTTCTTGGGAAAAAAATGGGGATTTTCCAGTTGGGAAAATCTAATTGTGGGTTGGATTAGTTAACCCATTAGGGAGGTTGGATTTGGAGCTTAGCCCTAAAAGTTGTTTCCCTCTCTTGAAATCTAGAATGGGATTGGCCATGCATGCATGCCACATGATTTCACATAAAGAACACAGACCAAAAAGTGAATTCCCTCCGTCCAAACAAAATATATGACAACAACTAATTCCCTGACCGTTTCCATATTATTTGTGTAGAGCATGTTACTGATGCATTATTAAAGAAAAAATAATCAAATTCTCATCTTTTACAAGATGTGTTTGGCTGCATATCTTGGATTGATTAACACAAAGCTTTCTTTTGAAATCCAAGAGAGATTCTTATTTTACAAAAGAAAAATTATGTTAGAAACCCATATTAAAAAAATAGAACCAAACAAGCCTTTTTTGTCTTCTGTATATTTGTTTTTTTTTTTTTTTTTTGAAGAACCCCACTTGCTATTACCCATACCCATATCCTTTTTTGGTTAGGCAATATCATTTTTCCTTCACACTAATATTTCGAATAGTATCATTTGTAGATGAATATATGCACGAACACTGTCATTTTCATTTTTGTGGGTACTAGCTTTTTCTTTCTTTTTCTATTCTTTTGGTTGCTAGCAGTGGGTTTTAAACCCTAGTGATCACCTGATTAAAAAAGAAAAGAAAAGAAAAGAAAATTGACATTGACATCCACCATGTATGGCATTTCTGCAATTATTTCTTACCCTAAGTTCATTTTGCCACATGCCATCATCTCCAGAAAAGATCCCATTGATTCCATGCAGCTTCCTAGAAGGAAGCTCACAATGAAAGGTGCAAGAAGCTCACAACCATCATAAATAATCTTGTTTATGTCTACAAATTTGTACCCTCTGATGTTCCCTCTTTCCCCTCATCCTCTTATTTAATCCCCACTCCTCTCGCTTCTCAGCATCTCGATCCCCTCTCAAACCAGCACTCCCAAGCTATCAAAATCTTGTTCCTCGAGCTCAAATTGTTGCAGAAATGGAAGTTGAGGGCGGAGTGCAGTTTGAGGACTACTTCCCATCCATGATTGAGCGGTTGGGGGCCGAGGGTTTCATAGTAGAGCTCTGCAATGGGTTTCACTTGCTGATGGACGTGGAAAAAGGGCTCATCACATTTGAGAGCTTGAGGAGGAACACCATTCTGCTAGGGTTGCAGGACATGGGAGATGATGAGCTTGTGTGCATGTTGAGCGAGGGAGACTTGGATGGAGATGGGGCTCTCAATCAGATGGAGTTTTGCATTCTCATGTTCAGATTGAGTCCTGGTTTGATGGACGGACCCAAGCAGTGGGTGGAGGAGATGTACATATGAAGCAGAAGATGGAAGCTCTAGGGTTTTAGCTTGGCTATGGTGCTCATGGCTTCTTTCATATATCTTTACATTTTCATCCTCTTCGTCAAGATGCTGGGAGAATAAATGTGAGTCGATCGATATGGTGCTGTTCCTGGATATCAGAATAATCATAGTAGAGTTCCTTGGCTTTTCCTTTCTTTTCTTTTCTTCTCTAGCAATTATTTATTTTCAGTTGGATTGAAAAATTATTCTATGATATCAAACATATCTGTTGAATGCAACTTAAATCAAATTTGATGCAAATTGTGTCGATTCATTCAGAATTACAATGCATTTCAGTGGTAGTGCACGAATTTTCCCTTCTGGGTAATCTACTAATTCCCTCTCTAAGAATGTGTTTGGTTGTCTAGAATTGGGGGGAAACCACTAGTTTCAGCACTGGGGAAACAAGACTTCCCCATTTTAGTTCCAGCAGTGTCTTAATTTGCCATGGAATTTCTTTGAATATTCATTTTTGGAATGATTTGGCAACTAGAAAATGGTAGAAAAGTATCATTGAATCAAATCATTCCCTCATGAAAGAATCCATTCATGCATATTCATGATGAACTACTGAGTTAACTCGATCACCCATCTCAATTATCCAATCAATTCTTTCATGGAAGAAACTGTGGTAGAAAAGTGGAGTGGGTGAGGAAAAGTCTTTTTAGTTTTTCAGAAGAAAGACAGATGAGATTTCTCAATATTAAATCATGAACAATAATCTTACACATGGCTCAAACTTTAATTCAACTAATTATTTGAGATGACATGGACCATCAGCCAGCCATGGAATTTTTCTGTGGTCCAAAATAGAAAAAGAACTAGAAACAGAAAGAAAGAACAAACCCTAGTGATGAGTACTGGGTCATGACATTCAGTAGTTGTTAATTGGGGTATGGGTATAAAGCTGACACCAATCTCCTTTAAAGCTGAGGAAAAAACAACCCATGTGTATTCATTCTTCAAGTTCCATCCACTGGTTAATACAGTTAGGGTTCTTGTAGTAACATAAACGATGAAGATTCTTTTGACAGAAGGATTTTCTGGTGTGAAGACTAAAAAGTACTTCCAAAAAGTTCTTTTATGAAAGCACTTCACTTCTGACTTTAGTAAAGATGGGTTTTAGGCTTGTGATAGAATGTAAATGGTACATAGAAAACAGTTTCTTAGAATTAGAAAGTTCTAAGCAGTCAAGGAAGCTGTGAGTTCAAGTGTTACAATTCAGAAACTTTGCAATGGGCTCAAAGTTGGGAAATTTTGAAGGCCGGCGGCCCAGGCTGGGGCTCTGTGGGCCCATTGTCAAGAAACCATAATGGAGCCAATGTACTGGACTGGACTGGACTGGACTGGACTGGGCTGCTTGCAGTGCTGCAAGCCCACTTTGGAAAAGTTCCTCTAGTCTTACGACTCTAATCCAATTTTTACTTTTATTTTTTCAGAATTTTGACCATTTTTTGTCAAACATGTGAGAGAAAAATGCCAAAACTTGTCTATCCAAATATGAAAGTAAGCCGGCAATGCACTCACCCTGCAGTCCTCTTTGACCCACTGCAGCTTCCTTTTTATTTATTTATTTATTTAATTTGCCTTTTCTCTTCGAAGTTCAAACTCATGCTCCCTAGGCCCCAAAAAGGAAAGGAAAAAAAAAGTAGTAATTAATTAATAACCCACTTGACATAATTTTGATATTATGATATCATTTGATTTTTTTTTCTATTTTTAAAAATAGAAAAGTATAAGTTTTTGGAGACTTACTTTAAAAATATTTCAAATTTAAAAATTATTTTTAAAAAATTTACTATTTCAAATTTTAAAATATATTTTTTTAATTGCATAAGATAAGTTCATGTTTTTATATAAAAATTATTATTATTATTTAAGACAGCAAAATGGAAAAGGTCTCCAAACATAGCTTTTCATGTTGGGCTACTTGGCCTACTTTTACTTAAAACCAATTTAAATATGTGATATTTGAAGCAACAACTCAACGTGAGACATTTTAATTAACATTTGTTTGGATTATATTCTGATAAAAGAACTTTGAGCTTCTACCACTTTTATTGATAAACCTTCCACCCAAAATGCTTTTAGAATGTTTTTTTTATTATAAAATATTTTTATAATACTTTTGGTAATATGTCCCATAAAAATTATTTATCAAATGTTAATTAATGAAATTCTCTATGTTTTTAAATATCTAGGCCTTATTTAATAACCACTTTCAAAAACAATTTTTGAAAACTATCATTTGATGTCTCGTTGAATAAATATCAAATCTCAAATGTCTTTTAACCTATTTTCTATATTTTTAAATATATTTTAGTGTTTTATTTTTAATTATTTTTTATATTTATATAATTATTTTTTAAAATAATGATCAAGTGAAAACAATTACAAGATATTATAAAAAACTATTTTATATTTTATATTTTCTAATTTTCAAACATATTTCTAGATAACTAAAAATTATTTTCAAAAACAGTTATCAAACGGATACTAATTTTTTTAAATAAAAATATTTCCAATATTATCAAAATCATTTTTAAATATCTTATAAAATTATTGTTGCAAGTGAAATATTTCAATTACCACCCATATTTAGAGGTGGATGACGATTAACATCTAATATAAGTATATGAGTAGGTATCATAGAATAGAAATTTCATGGAAAAAAAAAAGAAATAAGAAATTGGATAATGATGGATATATATATATATTTAATAAATAAAATAATAATAAGAAATTAGAATGTGGAGAATGGAAAATGGAGAGTGGAGATTAGGTGTGGGGCACACACCACACCAGTGTGGACATCAACTTTGAGTAGTCTCATCTTTGGAATTTGAAACCTGCCATGCCATGCACCTGTCTGGGTGCATGGAACCTAACGTCTCTCCCCCTCCACACAATCCCCTCTGCCTCTCCATCTCCCACACCCACACATTCTTCATTTATTTCTCTCCCTCTCTCTCTCACGTAACCTACCAGTTCCACCTCACCACTCCTCTACCCCTACACTCAATCACCTCCTCCCACGTAGGACTCCTTCACGTGCTTTCGCCACGTGGCTAAATTTCGCAATCCCTGGAAGATGCCCTGAACGTGGCGGTGCTGCTGCCACGACTGTCTGCCCAGCCCGCCAGCCCATGCCTGTGGAGTTTTTTATTTTTTATGGGAGGGGATAGAGTATAAAATTTGGAAAAAGGAATTGAAGATTTGAATAAAGGAATTATTGACGGCCGAAAGACGAGGTGTGGTGTGGATAACAGTAAGGGTGGGGGCCACGGGTACACGTCGGATGCTGAGTGGAGGCTCAGGTGGGTTTCACGTGGGTATCCCCCACGGTCCACCTGCTTAATTAGTAATTGGAATTTATAATAAAGTTTTTATGGGCAGGCAAAGCAGATATTGGATTGATAAAATATCAAGAGAGCAGGATTATGAGTAAAAACACGGAATAGTAATAATAAGGTTGTGGGAAAATGGTCATGTGCCTGGCACATGGCGTGCCCAAAATCAGGCTATTGACCCCTTTGCCTCCCCAACCTGCTTTGAACAAGTAACTGACTCTGAAACAGCCGCTGAGATTTTTATTCCCAAATGACAGCGCCAGGCCATTTAATCCCTTGCATACCGCGTAATTAACCCATGTAAAATTTGGGAGAATCTAGGATATTTCTGTGAATTGAGGAAAGCCTCTTCTTTCATCTTGGAGTTACAGACGAAAGCGGATTGAGAGAGATGAAGGAGATGAAGGAGTGCGAGCTGTGTAGCTTTCCGGCCAGGATGTTCTGCGAGTCGGATCAGGCGAGGCTGTGCTGGGACTGCGACGAGAAGGTTCATGGGGCCAACTTCCTAGTGGCCAGACACTCCAGGAGCCTCCTCTGCCACGCTTGTCAAGCTCCCACTCCCTGGAAAGCCTCCGGCACCCGCCTCGCCCCCACCGTCTCTGTCTGCGAAGCCTGCGTTCTCCGTTGCGACAAAGACCGACATCGGAGCTCCGGTGAAGACCGGGAGAGTGAAGGAGGTAATACCGATGACGAGGAGGATGATGGTGATGACCGCGATGACGATGATGAGAACGATGGCGATGAAGGTGATGAAGATGATGATGTTGAAGAAGAGGAAGATGGAGAAAATCAAGTGGTTCCTTTGTCATCATCTGCGGCGTCTCTGCCTCTCCCTCCCGATGCCAGTTCTTCGAGCAGCGAAGATGGGGAGGCCTCGAGCAGGTTCTCTGCCAGAGGCCGCGGAGGTGTTTCGGCGCTGAAGAGGACGCGTCAGAATGCAGATCTTGATCTCGATTCCGAGGTATGCTTCTCGTTTTCATCCTCTTACCAACGTTACTGCTTCTTAGATCTGTTTTAATTTTCCGATTCCAAAATGCATTTGTGGTGTTGAAGACCTTTTCCTGTCACCCCGACCCTTGGTGTCTCTTGTTTGACTCTGTTTGGTGTGCGAGAAAATACCGGCACCTGAAAGAAAATGAATTTCTGTATCTTAAGACTTCATTATCTAGAATATGACTAGAGAAAACGAAAGCTGTTAGGCTCAGCTGAGTTGGCTATTTCTTTAATTTTGTAGAGACGGAGACAAAATTTTCTTCTCTTTTCTCAAGCTTTCTCGGGAACCAAACTGAGTACTCTTCAACACCTAACAGTCAGTTTGTTCTTTGACTAAAGCAGGATGACATTGGCTGCTGCTCCTGGCAACACAACCACAAAGCTTCGAGAACAGCGTACGACGAAGAAGATACTTCTTTGAGCTCCCGGAGGCCATGTTACGAACGGCAACCTACAGAGCTGAACCGATCGCTAAAGCTCGAAGACCAAGGCGAAACAGAGTCAACATCGACGGCGATCATAGGCTCCATCAAGAAGTTCCAGAAGAGCATTATCTCCGGCGACGAAGCGCCGGCCATGATTCTCGGAATCTGCAAGTTAAGCAAAGATCCCAGGGCCGTTGATCTTCGTCCTACCGCTAACCCGACAATTCCTTCCCGTACAGTTTGAGGTTGCTTTTTTTCTTTTTCTTTTTCTTTTTTTTTTTTGTTATAAAAAAAATAGGCTAATTTATCTGTTAATTTTTATCCCTAATTAAAGTTGATATACCTCTGTAACACTCTCTAAATCATTTGTTTCTTCTGAAATGGTTAATGTTTGTAATCGTTTGCCTTGTATCTAAAATTTCTCCCTTCTAAATCCCTAATAATTTTTTATTTAAATTCAAAAATTCCACCCAGCTTTCGCCTACAACAACCCTCTGACAGACTTATTAAGTTCCGTGTTATGATGTGTAATGAGTAATTCCAAGAAAATTGATTGCAAAATAGGAAAAAGAAGGGTAGGCATCTGACATGGGCCACAACGCAAGGTGGCAAAACCTGGGCCATCTATGCAGAACAAAAATGGGGTCAGGCGCAGGAGTGGTGGGGTGGGTGCAGTGGTGGGTGTGCCAAACGTCGCACAAGGGCTGGAACCCGGGATCTCTCTCCTAATCTCCCACGCAGCAAGAGAGGCCCACAATCCCCACAACCCAAGCAGCAAATTGCAATGTCGTTTTGAATTTTAAGCGTCATCATTATTGCACTTGCACCCAAGCTTCCTGGTTGGTTCATGGCTGGGAGCTGCAGGATGGTGTCTGGTGTCCACCCTACGCTACTGGTAATGTGAGGTTCAGGAAAAGGGGAAATAAAAAACCCAAAATTGTGTGGCTCACACTCCTCCACTTGAATATGAATAAACAATGAGTAGAAATCAATTTAATTAAGTTTAATCATGGGTCCTTGTGAATCTTGTGATCAGGCTTTCTTTTGGCTTAGTCGCGAGATATTTTATGGGTTTTTTTAATAAGGTAAAATATCTCGGGATTGGGTTGATCATCTCCATCCCAATACGCAGGCTAGATAAGATTGAGCAACAGTTAGCTGCTGTCTACCATGGGTTTTATGCTTTTATTCTAATAAGAATATTATATTAAAGGGGTTTGGTTGTGTGGCCAGCAATCACATCAGGTGGAATTCACAAAGGTCCATGTTCCTCCCCCCTTTTTTTATGACTCTCCACCGTCCTATCTTAACCGACCATTACATTTAGTTCCAAGGACATCTCAGTAGCTTAATGCAATGAGTATAATTAGTACTCCAATTTCCTTAAATTTGGTTGTACGACTGAATGTTGAGTTCAGAGCTTGAAAGGGATTAGAAATTGATCTGAAGTAGATGTGAGGGAGGGCGTGGTAATTGTCTTTGAATAGGGAAGGACAGTGGCGATGGGTCCAAAGAGAAGTTGGTGGAGGCGTCTACAAGAAGTCCATGGGGGAACAAACTTTGCCCAAATGCCTCATGAGTAGTGGGCAGGTTCAAAAAATGGTAGGTTCTCATTCATTTGGGAAGTGTTTTCCACATCTCGCCCTCTTTAATCAGAAGACCCGTTCACGTTGAAATTTATGGCAATGCCTCACATGGTGGTCCCTTCCATAACCTACTCTTTGCAAATTGCAACTCCATGTCCTGTTTAAAAAAAAAAAAATTCATTCGAATCTATACCAAGTACTGCAAGAATGTGGATTGGGAAAGATATTTGTTGACCCATTTCATTCGAATGTATAATCTCAGGAACCTTCTCAGAACAAGCAGCCCCATTATTTGTCACATTTCTTTACGTTTGGAAGTGAACACGTTTTGAATCAAGTGGGGGAAAACACTAAACATCATCATTGGGCCATGACGCGTACATAGAAAAGAAGACAATGAAGCTTTTGGATTAGCATGGACAAATAATTGTACAATTTTGAATTAAGCATCTAAAACACGTTCTCTTCTCTGTCAGTTCTCCTCGTACCAAAATGGAAGCCATCCCTCCAATGGGTCGAACTTAAAACATGGGCGACCTCAGTTCTCAGAAGAGACCAAGAAACAGCAACTGAACAGTGTAGCATGAAGCAGAGGAAACCAAAAGGCAATTCAAATCTTTAGATATTAGCATCTTTCATTGGACTATTTAGACGGTGGGGCACAGCCAATGCGGTGAAGCCACTACCTAGGTCTCATTGTCGACCAATTAAGAGAAGTCACATGTACATTGAAGGCAGGTCTCATTGTTGTGTACTTAGTCGTGCATCTAGTTATCATTATTGTACAACCAATTACGTGAAGTCACATGTGCATTTAAGCCTACATGTGCATTTAAGCCTCATTGTTGTGTATTGAGTTTGATCTTTTGTTTTTTTTTTTTTTTTTTTTTTTGATAACTATGGATGTCCGGACCAGCTTACGCACACCTCGACTAATCCCACGGGACCCTGAAATTAACAATCGGGTAAACCTCCAGTGACCCTTAGGGGACTCCAATTGGTGACTATTGGGGAGCAAACCCAAGATCGGACCAACTGAGCTACCCTTCAGGGTTGTATTAAGTTTGATCTTATTGTTTTTAGCTAATTTCGTTCTTTTCTATCTTGATTCCATTATTTACATGAAGAGCATAAAACAACTTGATTTTATGAGTTCATAAATGTGATGAAAAGAAGCATGATTCTACAAGATAAATGACTTGAGTGATGATCTTTCAAGTTTCATCCTTTCTTCCATTGCCCCTCTCGGGTAACATCAAAGGGAAAAAGCTTGAGCTTGGGACACACTTGAACCTTCATATGTTTCAAAAATGGCATTGCCCCTTTTATCATAGGCCATTCCTCATCCAGTTCATCCAGATACATAAGCACAAACACCTCTAGTTTCCATTTCACATTCTGGGTGTCCCAGAAAATGGGGTTCAAGTGCACAAGTCTCTCCGAGAAAACAATTGAAAGATGTGGCAAGTTGGGAAGGGAAGTTGGATTGAGCCATGTTGGAGTGGTAACTCCTTGTAAACCATGAAGCCTCAATTTTTCCAGCTGTTGGAGGGAAGAAAACCAACCATTAATCTTACCAGCCAATCCACTGCTTCCATTACTGGCTTTAATCTTCAAGTCTTGCAGTTGTGATAATACGTTCAACTCACCTTCTACAATTTGATCCTCTGACTTTATTTCAATGAAAAGAGTTTTGAGTTGATTGAGATGCCTCAGCTCTGCAACCCGGCATCCATCTTTGTGTCTCCAACTTCCAGGTGTAAATCCCCACAGAATTTGAAGGTTATGGAGGTTACTGAACCCCTTTGGCATGCATTCCAATGAATCACAACCAAATATCTGCATTATGTTCAGTTGTTCCAAAGTAGTAACGCTCGGTGGGAGTCTTCTCAAATTAGGCCAATTGTACAGGCGTAGAATTCGAAGCTTGCGAAGATTTGTGATTGAATTTGGGAGCTTTTTCATTCTACAATTTTCTATTTTGAGACAAATCAGATGCTGCAGCAACCCAATCCTGCTTAAAACATTCTCATCAATAAGATCAGCATCAGATGTTGCTGAGAGTAAAAGGTCTAAAACCCTCAACCTCTTCAGTTGGGACATGTTTTGACCCATAGTTTTGAGGACAGAGGGCTCTATGTGCATTCCAACCAAAGTCCTGAGCGACTTGGAATTGACCTCAAAGCTCTCCAAATTTATGCTCCTCAATATGCCTCCTCTGCGTGATTGAACACACAACGAAGGCTGTCCTTTGTCATCCAGGCACATGAAATTTTCTTCTCTTGCAATTTTTATGACCATGTCTCTTACCATGTCATGCAATCTGCAGTTAAAGAAATTAGTTTCAAATATAGTTTTGGATGAGCCTAGTAATAGACATCTGCAGAACAGTTCATTAATGCATTCTTCTCCAATCTCAAATGCTGTCTTTCCATCCCTTTCCCTAATGAAGCCCTCACCAATCCACCAATGTATCATTGTATGCACAAAAATTTCAGTGTCCTCAGGAAACATGGCAAAGGACAGAAAGCAAGGTTTCAAATGTGTAGGCAACTCCTCATAGCTCAAACTAAGTGTGGAGAAAATCACCTTATCTTTATTATGAGTAGCCAACTCTTGTTTTAGATGCTTTGATATTTGACTCCATCTGTGGGCACTTTTTTCTTTACCCACCATCATTCCCCCAGCAATCTTAATTGCCAGGGGAAGACCCCTGCATTGGGAAACTATCTCCTTTCCAATAACCTCCAAATCCATATTTGGGCATTGACCCCCATCTCTTTCAAAGACCACTTTAGAGAACAGTGACCAGCCATTCTCCTCTGAGAGGAGTCTGAGATGATGTATGCATCTGTGGGTGGCACCCATTGATCTAGCTACTTCCTCATCCCTTGTCGTGACAATGACACAGCTACCAGCTCTGTGAGGAAAACCTGACTTCAAGCTTTCCCACCACAACCCTTCATCGGCTCCCCAAACATTGTCCAATATAATCAAGTATTTCTTGTCCAGCTTGCTATGCAATGTCCTTAACAGATCAGCAGTATCTCCTCTCATGGAATCTTCACTCTCATTCAATTTTCTTAGCATAGTCCTGATGAGCTCTTTTAGTTCAAAACTTTGGGAGACAGTAAGGAAGATTGTGTATCCATATTGTTCTTTCAAGCTCCTATCATTGTAAATTTGTTGTGCAAGGGTGGTTTTCCCTGTTCCACCCATTCCAACAATTCCAATCACTGTCAAATGGCCACTTGCTTCCAGCAAACACTCTCCAATCTTCCATTGGTCCTCTGCTAGCCCAACTGTTCCAGCTTCATCAACTAGTATTGGGTTTCTTAACGGTTGCCTTCCCCATTCTGGCCATTGACTTGGGAGGGCTAGAGCACACCCCAAGTATGGGGTCATTCTTCCTCTAGCTTTGGTCATTCTTTCTCTCACCATCCGCAACCTCTTTCCTATTTCAAAATAGAACTTCATTGAGGACAATGAAGAAAAGCCCATGCAGTGCAGCTTATATCCTCCATGGCATTTTAAGCGGTGAAGCTCAAAGTCTTCCATTATGTCTTCAACATCATACACCATCTCCCTCAAGTCTTGCATAATGGTTCTCAGCATTTCCATCTGATTCACCTGCTTGACCTTCTCAGCATCTTTGAGAAAGCTGTTGATGTATAGAAGCTCAGTCCTCGCTTCCTCAAACTCCCTATCAAATTTGATGAACTGAAGGCCTTGGCTTGTGAGCACTTGCAGTAAACGATCCAAAGCTACTGCAACAACAGCATCCACCATTCTCTGCACAACTCAAATCATGAGATCATTCCAGAAGAAATGAAAGAGTGGAAAATCAAAATCCATCTTCATAATCTGAAAGTCCACACTATTTTCAAACAACAATCTAAGAGAAGCAAGAAAAATGGTGTTGACACATACTGTTCCGAGTATTTCCAAAATTTTCCAAAGGATCAAATACCTTCCCAATATATGATTCTCTGAATCACCAGGTTCAAAACATTTTCATGAAATTAAGGGGAATATCTACTTGAAAATCTATCATATCTCCTCAGATAGCTTCAGCAACAATAATAAACATTTTCATATCTACAATTTAACTTTCCCCCATTACAAAATTTTCCTGGAAAAACTTGTCATTTGATGTATATACACACATATATGCTGTGGAATTCAATTACAGCAAGCACTTAAAACAGACATTAAAGGGCAACACCATCAGAGAAGTTCTCAAAATCAAGTAAAACGAAGCAGAAATCACCAAACTGTAAAAGAAAATATACCCAGAAAACTACATAGGAAAAACAACTTGCTCTTAACTCACCTTCAAATAAGCAAATCTTATGAAGTTTATGCTTGTACGTAACCCATCAAATGACCAATCTGCAACGACCCAAATCCTCAAGTCGTTTGAGAGAATGGTATGATATTAAAAGAATAGAAGAAAGAAGGGAAAAAATGGGTAAAGTGAATTTTAATTTGAATAGGAGACAAAGGTTGACTTCTGTATTTTTGTTGAGGCAGTCTACGTTTCTCTTCATATAGTAATGGTAGCTCAATCCTTCTTTGCAGTTATATATATATATATATATATATATATATGATATTTTTAATTTTTATTAGTATTATTTTTCTTTTTTATCTTTCTTTTCTCTCCCCTCTCTCTTTCCCACTTACCCCCACCTGCTCCCATTCTCTCCCCTCCCATACCTCACCCAAAATCCCCTAGACCACCTCCCAACTCCTTTCCCCGACTTTTCTATTTTTACTTTATTTTATTTTTTCTTCTTGAAGCTACCTACTTCTCTTCTTTTTTTGCCCACAGATTTTCTTCCCTTTCCTTCCTCACCCATACTTCCTCCACCCACACGACCTCTTCCTTCTCTCCCCGATTTTCTCCCATTCTCCATCCACCCACTTGCAGAGAGACACCTCACAGGGACACCACCCTTCCTTTTTCTCCACCCCTCTTCTCCCATTTTCCTCCTCCCATTTTTTCATTATTTTTTTTATTTTGTTTTTTGTTTTTTCAAAAAGCGATCAACTCTTACTATACAGAACCATCAACCAGTCATTGTCGACGAGTCATCGTTGGCGAGCGATCCCTTTCTCTCTTCTCGCATTCTCTCCTCCCCTCACTTTCCCATTTCACCCATTTTCCATTAGTATTATTATTATTATCATTATTTTATTCATCTTTCTTTTTCCAATTCTACTGGCAATTTTTTCCCACCGATGCATTCATGGTCTCAAAAAACGTGTGGATTTATTTTATGTATTTTTTATTTTATTTCATTTTTTATTTAGATTTAATAATAATTGTTGTGTTTGTGATTTAGATTATTAAATTAATATGAAATTTATGCTTTGGAATTTTGGTTAATTTATATGGAATTTTGATTAATTTATTATTGGTAAATTAATATGAAATTTTAGTTCATTTATTGTTAATGAATTAATTTAGAATTTATTCATTTGGGATTAGATTAGTTGATAATTTATA
The DNA here is from genome assembly GCF_004353265.1 of Vitis riparia. Taxonomy (NCBI): domain Eukaryota; kingdom Viridiplantae; phylum Streptophyta; class Magnoliopsida; order Vitales; family Vitaceae; genus Vitis; species Vitis riparia. The sequence goes on from NC_048449.1 coordinate 4,482,403, forward strand.
CGATCGATTGAATTATTTAATTTGAATATAACATAACATTGTAGTATATTTTTGTTACATTTGAGTTATATACGTTAAATTGGGTTGATTTTTATTATAGATTTGAGTTTGTTTATTAAATTGGGCTTGAATGATGAAATATTAAGTTTAAGCTTAATGGAATTTATTTTAGTTTATCATATTTTAGGTTTAATTAATTAAGTTTATATTTTGGTTATTAATTATGACTCATTTTGATTGATGAAATTTATTGGACTGATTTAAAATTTGAATTTGAGTTTGAATATTTATTTTAGATTTTGTATATTCACACTTGGACTATTTTTATTTTTATATGAACTCATTTTGTAATTTTGAAGCACGAAATTTTATAAAAGAAAGTAAAACTCGAAAAGTTATAGGAATATATTAAACTTGTTGTTAACTTATTGGTAAATACGTTTTATTTTCCAATACTATTTGGTTTATTTTTATTACTTTCTATAAAGGACTGAATAAGTAGTCAAGTATTCATTTATTATTATCATGTAATAATAAGATTATTTTTAAATGGTTAAATAAGTAGTTCAAGCGGAATATCCCCAAATATTTAATTTTTTTATAAGGGTTTTAATTATTTTAATAATTATAATGATTGTGATTACAAGTTGATACTCTCATATAAAAATAAAATTAATCACATAAATGAACTTTGGATTTAATATGAAAAAATTAAGTGTTCGACTTCTCATAAACTCCGTAAATGTAAAAAACCATACAAACTTAAACCATCGCAAGTAAATCCACTAAATATGTACAATTTTATTTGATTTGTTGCACTTACTCCTTGAGATCTTATACCAAATAAAACTTTCATTAATCTTTCACATTCTTGATGCAGCACCTCCACTCCATGTTGAAGCTAGTCGACAGAACACCTTATTTTCGTCACTCAAGAGTTCTTTCAAAATCCTTTTTGAAATGTTCAGAGGGAATACTATAAAGACCAAGAAATAGCTAGCTATGCTAGTTTTCTTTTTATTTTGACTAGAAAACAATCATATTTATACTAAAAACCTATGTTACAGTTTTTGAAGAGCAATTCTAATTTAAATTTTACAAAAATACACTTGAAAATATGAAAAACAAGCTTAAAACGCATAAAATAGGCTTGATTATATGAATTTGGAGGGTCAAGCATTTGAACGAGGAAATGTCCAAATGCTAGGTAAAACGTTTAGATATTCTTTTATAAGAAATTGCCCAACCAATAGAGATTGCCAACACTACTACTAGAATTCGTGTATCAACCTAATAAACCATAGATCGAGCCCAAGCATCTAGCCTAGGGGTAGAGTTAGTGGCCTGGGTCTTGTTGAGGGGCAAGTGCCCCACTGAAATTAAAAAAAAAATCTCCACTTCTTAAAATGGGGGACTCACCTACCTCTTGAAAAGGGGAAATTCCACTCCTTATCATAAGGACTTGAATCCAAGACAACTTCTGAGGCAATTGTTGCAGAGGTATAGTTACACCTTAGTATAGGCAGTTAGAGGCAATCCACGTTGGTATGGGTACTTAGACATAGGGATAACAATAAGTCGAGTTTGGGATGGGTCACCTTCATCCTAACCTCGTCTCGTTTATTCAAAATAATTCACATCTTCATCCCATTTTAAAAATAAAACGGGATGGGGTGGGATGAGTATAATAAATTCTCATACCCGCTTTTTTTTTTTAATTTTAATTTTTTTTAAAAAAATTACTTTTAAAATTTTTAATTACATTAAAATAAATATATTTTATAAATAATTAAATTATTATATTTTTATAACTTATTTTATTAAAAATATTTTTTTATTATCTATATATTAAAAATAGTAAAATAAAAATTAAATTAAATTAATTTTATATATAATTAAACTGGGCAAGACGGGATAGGGGCAATACTCAGACCCGTCCCGGGTTTTAAAAAAAATTTCAAATTCATCACAAACCCATTTATTAAAATTGAACTCCGTCTTATTAGGGGCGGGACGGATACCGGAAAAAACCCCCCCTTGTCATCCCTACTTAGACACCATAGAAGTATCAATTAGTCCCTATGCAAGGCAATACACCTTAGTATGGGCACTTAGAGGTAATAGAAGTAGCAACCAATCACCATCCAATATTGTTGGATCAAATTAGAAAATGACATTGTCGACGAGTCCTTGCACCAACAATAATAAAGAGATATATTTTCTCTTTTATTTTTTTCATCATTCTCTTAATTGAAATAATTAGGCTAAAAGCTCATGAAGAATTTATGTTGAATTTTAAGCTTCTATTCATTCCGTGTAGGGTTCTTTGGAATAAAATAATTTCGAAACTTATAAAAACAAAAAAAAAAATAATGCCACAAAAATATCGTATCGAAATTTTGTATCCTAGTCATGGTGATCTTATTCTTACCCTAATCACATTATGCTTATCATTTGAATCAATGCTCAAAAAACCAAAGCGTAGCTGTTTCATTCAGTTAAAAAGACGAAGCTCAATGACTTTTGAAAACAAATTACAATGAGTACAGCATTCGGTTTGGACATTTCCTTTTGAAAAATTTTAGATTGATAATCTGTGAGAAGCCCCACAACACAAAAGTGGACGTGCCGGAGTGGTTATCGGGCATGACTAGAAATCATGTGGGCTCTGCCCGCGCAGGTTCGAATCCTGCCGTCCACGTCTTTTTGGCGCTGTATTCCCACAGTTCCACGAACTTATGAGCCTGTTCCAAAACAGGCTTCCTATATTAGCTTTTTTGCATGATGAACAGATTTTTCATGGCTCAGTCTGTTGATCACTTTTTTCTTGACAATCAGGCTTCAGCATTTTCAAGGCTGATTCTGTTGATCACTTTTTCCTTGTCACTATGAATAATGAGTTTGAATCTGCATTTTTCTCGGTAATATTAATTTTGTTTGCATGATAAACAGGCTTTTCATGGCTGATTCTGTTTTCACTTTTTTCTTGACAAACAAGCTTCATAAATTAACTTTTTGCATGATAAACAGCATTTTCATGGCTGATTCTGCTGCTCGCTTTTTTCTTATTAGCACTATGAATAATGAGGTTGAATCTGCATTCATCACCCAAAACGGCTGAAGGAGCAACACCCACATGAAAATGCCATAGCCATTTCTGTAAAAGAAATGAAGGAGGAATGAAAAAGCTGATCACTGGTGTGCTGGTCATGAGTCTGGTGACTGAACCTCCAATCAGAAGGGAATACAAAAGGGGCTTCCAAACACCGGCCATACTTCCACTGAGAGATTACAGACTAGCAGTCTCATGCATATTCACATACCCGATCCAGAATGTGCTGTTGGGGTTTGTGCTGGTGTGCCCGGAATCAGCCTCATCCACTGACTCATCATATAAACACCACCCTAAGAAGGTTATAACTTATAACCCACTCTCCTCTTCTACTTTTCTCCTTGTTTTTCCTCTCTATCTGCTTTCACTTTTTTCAAAGCATTCCAGAAGGATTTATTCACTCCCATAAACAGAAATGTAGAGATGGGTTCCTTGCGTTTCAGAACTTAGAGAGATTAAAATCAAACTCTAAAACAGCAAACCCTACCAACCCCAGAAACAGCAAGACAGTGTTTCTTACTAGGGTTTTGAACTTTGTAGTAAAAGCTTCTTTCTTCTATCTAAACCATGGAAGCTAGCTGTGGGTTTATTGACATATCTCAAAGAAAAACTTCTTACTAATCTCCATTAGAAATCACTTCAAAGAGCTGAATTTACTCCAGGGTGGTCTTCTGTCCAATCTGCATAACAGTTTATCAGTTCTAGCTAGGCTTGACCTCTTTTCCAAATTGGGATTTATCAACTTAACCGACCCATCTTTGTTTATAAACACATAAATTTAATGGGCATATAAGAATCTAAAAAACTGTTTCCATCTCTGAAGAAACCTGCAGGCTCCTTGCTTTATATTAATTGAGTACAGAGTTCCGCCTAAGTGACTGCAGACAGATAATGAAGCACCCAAGAAAGGGAAACTGAAGCGAGGGGGAAAATCATAATGAGGTTTGCTAACTCATTCAACATCAGTTGGTATCATACAATGATGAATGTTATGCCATGAAAATACTGCCTACTTCATGGAGACAAGCCATTAAGGTTATTACTAAAAGCAAGTATAAGCAATCAACAAACAAATGATCAAACAACATTAGCACATTAATTTTATGTGACATAAAAGTGGTTGGAATTATGGTACATACCTATCCAGAGCCATAACAGATTCAAAAGAACAATATGGATTAAATGAGAAATAAAGGCAAGATCATAAAAGGCCTACTCACTGACACAATCAGAGAGAGAGAGAGAGAGAGAGAGAGAGAGATTTTGCCAAGAATCAGAATATGTATTGGTCAATTTGGGTAGGGGTATTAGCTTTTCACAAGAAAAGGGTAATGAGAAAGCTGTGAGGTTGGGTTCTGGATCACATGCATTACACACAAAAGTGAAAACATGATAAAACACAAAAGCAAAAACAACAAAAACAGATCCTTCTTTTGGCTTCTAATATGAAAGCTTGAGGGACAAATCAACAACATTAGAAGCATTCCTACTACTAGTGGTAGTAGCAGCTTCAGCGGTTGGTATTGCAAGAGAAGCTTCACCACCACCACCACCACCACCAACCACTGAAGTTGAAGGTTCTCCTTTCCCCGGAAAAAACTCATACTCCATAAAAATTCTTCCATTCACAGAGTTTCCCTTCCTATGAACTGCAACAACCTCCGCATCCTACAGTACCAATCACACATACCCTATTCAAAATTCATGATAAACAGATGAAGCAATCAAGAAGGAATTACCCATAAAAGATGAGCAATCAAATTCTTGAAAACTTTCTAAACAAGCTTCAATGAAAGCCATTCAATGATTCACCTCGCTGTGGTTGTAACAAGCGTAAGTAGCAGTCATGGGTGATCGTCTACGGCTTAAATCTCGGTTCTCGTCATTGGCCATGTCCAATCCCAGAAAATCAAAGCTGTTGATGGGTGGTGTCTCTGCATACTTCTCTCTTCCTCCACTAAACCCTAAATTGTCAGCATTCATTCTCTTCTTCTGCAAAAGAATAACAAAACCTTAACTAAAGAAAAAATAAATATGGGAATATAAGGAAGAGGAAATGCCTTAAACCCCAATTCTCTTGCTTGGTTGCTGAGAAAACGTAGGACACTTGGGATCTTAAACTTTTGAGTATTTAGACTTAAAACCCAAGAAAAATCGAAAACTCAATTGAGCCTAGACCAACTTTTTGCCTGAGCTGTGTTTTCTCCGTTTTGCTTTTTCTCCTCAAACCCAAACAATATCATAAAATATAAGATTGAAAAGATCATTTTCCTTGCTTTTCCGCGTTTTCTCGGCAGCCAAACTTAGGTATTAACTACCAGCACTGAGAAACGAACTCATCACCTTAAAGCAGACATCACAGCGATCAAAAACACAATCCATCTTTGGCATTGAAGAGAGCTCTCTCGAGGCCTCCGTTACAGTCCCCACAGCTCCATCATTTCTGTACGGATCCACCACCCTGAACCCACCACCACCACTAAACCCATGAAACCCACCACCCCCAAACCTTGGAACCCACCCCGGCGAGCCCAACCCCGGCTGCACCGGACCACTGGCCGGCGCCGGAGGCGGCTCCGCAAACTGGTAGGGAATCTGATACCGAAAATGACCGGGAAGACTCATTGGTTGGAGATGGGTGATCCCAGTCATCTTCTTCCACTCTTCCACCCTCAACCTCTCCAACTGGGCCACACCCATTCCTCTCTGGGGCTGCTTCTTCTGCGCTGAAGCGGCCTTTCTTGCCCGCGATGTTGAAGAACGGTTGGGCATGGTGGGTTCTGTAGAAGCCATGAGAAGTAATGAAGTGGCCAGTGCTTCCTGTGGGTTTTGTATAGAGAGAAAAGTAGAGTTGATTTGGTATTTATACAGGAAGATAGAGGTCCCAGTTGCCATTGATGCACACCTTTTTCTTCCCAGGTTTTTCCTCCCCTTTTTTTTTTCAAAACAAATAAATTATATTTTCGAAAAATTCCCCTTTGTCCACAGCACCCCGGACACAAGTATCTTAGAAGAAAAAAGAAAAGCTGTTCATGATGAGATGTGATACGATACTGGCGGTGATCAAGTGGTGTGATCATTGGGGGTATGATTGTTATGGTGGGGTGCGCAACATTTGAGAAAAGTCTGTTGCAATCATATATACTAAGATTTAGTCATGAAGATGTGATTCCCCCTATCCTATAGGTCTGTAATCAATAATCAGTTTCTGAATACAAGCCAAAACCTTCAACCTCATGCGCCACCTTCCATTTTCGGAATAATTTCAAAAAAAAAAACTCATAAATTTTAAATTTCCTCCCTTACTCATTGGTTTTGTGTGGGAAATAATTTTAAATGTTTTGACTATTTGTGAGAGAGTTGGTACTCCATATGTTTAAATAGAGATTTTTTTCCTAAAATATCAATGTCTGAATTTGTTTCATATTTAATTAGAAACCAAATAGCTCTAGAAAGTAAAAATAAATAAATAAATAAATTCATTTTTGTGTTAAGAAAAATATCAAAAAATAAAACTTAAATAATCTTGTTGATCCGTTTCACTAAATTTTTATGATTTTGTTTCCTTTACAAATTGAATCTTTCAATAATCATATGAGACTAGTCAAATATGAACATGTGAACATAACTTATTTGTTACATAAATGATACCACATTGAGAAAAAAAGGCTAAGTTGGATTATATATGAGTTGATCAAATAACCCGTTTATATGATTCTAACCGATTAAACTCATTAGGATAATTTTAATCCATTAAACCTATTAAACATGGCAATAAAATTAATACTCGTTTAACTTATTTAACATTTTAAATTTATAAATATAATATCTAAAAATGCTTTTTAGTTGCTTTATCAAGTTTAATTTTTATTATATTATGTTTATAATATAAAAAGTAAATTAAAATTTTAGTTTTCATTTGTTTATTAGTTTATTTAATGTTTTAATTATAAAATAATTATATATATATATATATATATATAATTAGTTATGGCCAATTTTAGATGATTAATAAACAAGACTCAAAATTTAGACATTTATGAGTAATGAAATACCTGTTGAAATATTAGAATTTAGAAAAGTGGATTGAGGCATAATTAAAAAATAAAAAATAAAATTCTAAATAGGAAAATCGATCAATTCAAATACCACTATAATTACATCGCTAAAAAGCTAATTCTAAGATGATAACAACCCCAATGAAAAACCACCACATTAGTAGTCAAGGTCATCAAAGCCAAAAGATTTTGAGAAAAATCCAAACCACGTGAACAACCAAAGTGTGGGGTCTTTGCATCCCTCTACCATGGCATTTCCTATGCAATGTGCATCCTTACCCGTATAAGAAATTGGACGACAAAAAACAACTTGAGCACCATTTATTGCTATTTGGCGGATATTAAATACTAAAGCTCTAAATATTGTAACCATTAAATCGTGGGGCTATTCATGAGCATAAATGTATGATGTTAAAGAAATTGTTATGCACAAGCCAGTTATTAGCCTTAAAAACATGGGAAATGCTACAACTTGACTAAGATAAATAGCCATTAAACATTAGAATCCAAGTATGCACCAAGTTCCCAAAAAAAAAATTTGTCCATCTCTTCCCTAGACTAACTTAAGCTTTGAAAGGCGTGCCTGAAAAAACCATCTAGACACTCTTTGTTATAGGTACATTTGTCATTCACTCAAAGGACACTAGCCGAACGTAACATTGTTGGTTATGCACCAACACAACACATTTTGTTGATATACACCGTACAACTCAATAAGAAACAATGTCGTTTTCAGGGTTAGAAATGAATCTAAATGTAATTAAGTTTTGTGGGGCAAGTGGACTGTAATATGAACAATATGGTGGAGGTGGTTGTACGAAGAAGGTGGATAAAGGCGGTTGGGTAAGAGTGACATTAAGCAGAATGGCAGACGAATGGTGAGAAGACACGTGGGAGACAAGGGGAGTTGGTTTAGGGCACATGGTGGATTTTGGGGTTTTTTGAGAACAAGATATGTCACTACTTGGAATGATTGGGGCGACTCTATTTTGGGCTCCACTTTACACTTGCCCTTCTTTGAAATTACAAAAATATTTTCTAATTTTACTTTTTAAAAGTTCAAACTTGAAATTTAAAAACCCTTCAAACAATGTCATTATTCTTCGAGTGCGTTTGTTAATGATTTTAGGAAATATTTTTAATTTTTTTAATATTTAAAAAATTTTTTATCTTTTAAATAATAGAAAAACTAAAAACACTTGCTAAACAAGATTTAAAATTTAAATGTTTATGAGTAATGAAATATTGGTTTTTAATATTGCTATTATTGCATGGCTAAAGGCTAATTCTAAGATGGTAACAACCCCAATGAAAAATAGTCACGTTAGTAGGGAGTTGTTGATACACATTGGAAAACTCAGCAAGGAACGATGTCGTTATTGGGATTGGAAAGGAAACTGAATGCAATTGAGTTTTGTAAGGTGCGAGGACCATAATGAGGACGGTGTGGTGGAGGTAGTCACATGACATAAAAGCGACATTAAGGAGGATGGCAAATGAATAGTGGGAAGACACATGAAAAATAGAGGGTGTTGGTTTAAGGTAGACATGGTGGATTCTCGGGTTTTCTGAGAACAAGATATGGCCCTACCTGGAATGATTGAGAGACGGCTCTACTCCAAGCCCTACTTTACACGTGCCCTTCAAATAATGTCATTATTCTTTATCCATTTCCTTGGTTGAAACAGTTTTAACTTCTACAATTAGAGATGTTTTTTAATATATATTTTATAAATTTTAATTTAAAAATAAAATGATTGATTTTTATTTTTATTTTTTACCAAATTCTTCAATTAGATTAATGGATTTTTTTTTTTTTTTTTTTTGTGATTTGTATATATTATGAAACCTTCTCAGAGGATTAGTTTTAGCTTGTAATAATTGACAACCCACAACCCAAACTAGTGAATCACACTGCATTTGGAGGATAACATCAACAATGAATTCCAAACTATAGCCAAATAAATAAATAAAAATGAAAATTTTGGGAAGAGAGTGGGGAATAGGGAATGGGTTACCGAAAGAAAAGTTGAGGATAGAGTAACTATAAGATCTGCCTTTATGCAACTAGTGTACAACTCATTTCAAATTTGGATCAAATATATCAAGATTCCCCTACTTCATCTATTTCTTAGCCTTTTCCCATATTTCTTATAATTGAAACAACCAAAGAGACCTAGAATCACCCTCAGGAAGAGGCCTAATAATTAATATATGAGTCCAAAACTCGAAGATACTCTCCAATCTCTCTATTTTTCTCTCTCATCTTTTATTTATCATTTTGCCCTCTTACCAAAACATTAGGACAATTAAATCTAAACCATCTAAAAGAGTCAAATTTTCCCAAAAGCCAAATATATGATTTTGGGTGTTTAATGAAATACTCGTTGAAAGATTAGAATTCAAGAAAGTGGATTGAGGTATAATTAAAACATAAAAAAATCAAAATAGGAAAAGCAATCAATTTAAATACCGTTATAATTGCATGGCTAAAAGACCGATTCTAAGATGGTAACAACCCTAATGGAAAACAACCACATCACTAAGGATTCCAATTCAAACCATCGAAGCCAAATGATTTTGAGAAAAATCCAAACTGCATGAATAACCAAAGTGTGGGGTCCTTGCATGAGAAACACTATTTGGGCACCATTTATTGCTATTTGGCGGACAATAAATATTAAAACTCTTAATGTTGTAACCATGAAATCATGGGCTATTCATTAGCATAAATGTCTGATTTTAAAGAAACTATTATGCACAAGCCAATTATTGGCATTAAAGACGGCTAAGGCATATGGGAAGCCTTACAACTTAACTAAGATAAATAGTCATCAGACATCAAAATCCAAGTATGCACCAAGTTCCTAAAAAATTTATACCCATATCTTCGTTAAATTAATTTAAGCTTCAAATAGGCATGCTCGGAAAAACCATCTGAACACTCCTTGTTGCAGGTGCATGCGTTGTTCACTCAGAGAAGGCTAGTCGAATAGAACATTGTTGGTCATGTACCAACACAATGCATTCTATTGATATATGTCATACAACTCAACAAGCAACGACGTCGTTTTCGAGATTAGAAAAGAATTTGAATGTAATTGAGTTTTGTGAAGCGAGAAGACCGTAACAAGGACGCTATGGTAGAGGTGGTCATATGAAGAAAGTGAATAGAGGCAGTTGGGTAACAACAATAAGGAGAAGGATAGCAGATGAATGGTAAGGGGTGGAAGGAGAGAATTGTTGGTTTAAGCCACACATGGTGGATTTTGGGGTTTTTTGAAAACAAGATATAGCCCTACTTTGAATGATTGGGGGTAGCTTTACTATGGGCCCCATTTTACACTTGCTCTTCTTTGAAATTACAAAAATATTTTCTAATTTTACTTTAAAAGTTAAAACTTAAAACTCAAAACTCAAAAACCCTTCAAACAATGTCATTATCCTTCGAGTGCATTTGTTAGTGATTTTAGAAAGTGTTTTTAATCTTTTTAACAGTTAAAATTTTTTATCTTTTAAATAATAGAAAAACTAAAAACACTTGCTAAACAAAATTCAAAATTCAGATGATTATGGGTAATGAAATATTAATTTTTAACACTGTTATATAACAACCCCAATGAAAAATAGTCACATCAATAGGGAGTCCGATTAAGCCCGCAGAAGCTAAAAGATTTTGAAAAAAATCCAAACGAATAACCAAAGCATTCTACTAATACACATCGGACAACTCAGCAAGGAATGACGCCGTTTTCAATATTGGAAAGAAAACTGAATGCAATTGAGTTTTGTGGGGCGAGATGACCACAATGAGGACAATGTATGGAGGTAACCATACCAAGTAAAAACGATATTAAGGAATATGGCAAACAATTGGTAGAAAGACATGTGGAAGACGAGGGGTGCTGGTTAAAGGCAAACATGGTGGATTTTGGGGTTTTCTGAGAACAAGATATGGCCCTACTTGGAATGATCAAAGAGCAGCTCTACTCCGAGCCCCACTTTACCCGTGCCCTTCAAATAGTGTCATTATTCTTCATTCCTTTTCTTGGTTGAAACGGTTTTAACTTTTACAATTAAAGATGTTTTTTTTATATATTTTATAAAATTTAATTTAAAAATAAAATGATTGATTTTTTTTTTTTTTTACCAAATTCTTGAATTGGGTTAGTAGATTTTTTTTTTATGATTTTTATATATTATGAAGCCTTGTCAAAAGACTAGTTTTAGCTTGTAATATTTGACGGTCCACAACCCAAACTAGTGAATCGCACAACATTTTGAGAATAACACCAACAATGAATTCCAAATTAAAGCCAAATAAAAAAAGATTGAAATTTTGGGAAGGTAATGGGAAATCAGGAGTGAGTTACCAAAAGGAATGAAAGGATAGAGTAATTTAAAGGTCTGCCTTTATGCAACTAGTATACAACCTATTTCCAATTTGGGTCAAATATATCAAAATCCCCTTCCTCTAACCAAAACACTAGGACAACTAAATCTAAACCATCCAAAAGGGACAAATCTGCCCAAAAGCCAAATATATGTGTTCGGGTGTTTTATGAAATACCCGTTGAAATATTAGAATTTAGAAAAGCGGATTGAAGCATAATTAAAACATAAAAAATAAAATTCAAAATAGGAAAAACAATCAATTTAAATACCACTATAATTGCATGGCTAAAAGGTTTATTCTAAGATGATAACAACCCCAATGAAAAACAACCACATCAATAAGAAGTCTGGTCAAGATTGTCGAAGCCAAAAGATTTTGAGAAAAATCCAAAACACATGAACAACCGAAGTGTGGGGTCCTTGCATCCGTCTAGCATAGCCTTTCTTGTGCAATGTGCAGCCTTACCTGTCTAAGAAACTGGACGATGAAACACTATCCATGCACCATTTATTACTATCAAACATTAAATACTAAAGCTTTGAATGTTTTAACCTTTAAATCGTGGGACTATTCATGAGCATAAATGTCTGATCTTAAAGAAATTGCTATGCACAAGCCAATTAGTGGCATTAAAGATAGTTAAGGCATATGGGAAATGTTACAACTTGATTAAGATAAATAGCCATCAAGCATCAAAATCCAAGTACACACCAAGTTCCCAAAAAATTTATATTCGTCTCTTTCTTAGATTAACTTAAGCTACGAATGTGCATACTCGAAAAAACCATCTGAACACTCCTTGTTGCAGGTGCATTCATCATTCACTCAAATAAGGCTAGTTGGACATAACATTATTGGACGTGCACCAACATAATGCATTCTATTGATATACGTCGTACAGTTCAGTAAGAAACAATGTTATTTTTGGGATTATAAAGTAATTTGAATGTAATTCAGTTTTGTGGGGCGAGGGGACTATAATGAGGATGGTATGGTGGAGGTGGTCATACAAAGAAGGTGGATAAAGGCGTATGGGTAAAAGTGGCATTGAGAAAGATGGACAAATGGTGAAAAAACACCTGGGAGACAAGGGGTGTTGTTTTAGGGCACACATGGTGGATTCTAGGGTTTTTTTACAATAAGATATGACCCTACTTGAAATGATTGGAGGTGGCTCTACTTGGGGCCCCACTTTACACTTTGAAATTACAAAAATATTTTCTAATTTTACTTTTTAAAAGTTAAAACTTAAAACTTAAAAACCTGTCATTATTCTTCCAGTGCACTTGTTAGTGATTTTAGGAAGTGTTTTAAATTTTTTAAATATTTAAAAAAAAATTTCTTTTAAATAATTGAACGACTAAAAACACTTACTAAACAAGATTCAAAATTTAGATGTTTATGAGTAAGGAAATATTGGTTTTTAATACCGCTATAATTGCATGACTAAAAGGCTCGTTCCAAGATGGTAACAACCCCAATGAAAAACAGTCATGTCAGTAGAAGTCAAAAGATTTAAAAAAATCCAAACTGTGTGAACAACCAAAGCATTTTATCGATACATCGTACAACTCAACAAGGAACGACATCACTTTTAGGGTTGGAAAGGAAACTGAATGCAATTGAGTTTTGTGGCGCGAAGGGATCGCAATGAGGACGGCATGGTGGAAGTAGTCATACGAGGTAAAAACGAGATAAGTCAGATTAAGGAGGATGGCGGACGAATGGTGGGGAGACGGATGGAAGATGGGAGGTGTTGGTTTTGGGCAAGCATGATGGATTTTGGGGGTTTATGAGAACAAGATATGACCCAATGATTGAGAGGCAGCTCTACTCCAAGCCCCACTTTACACATGCCCTTCAAATAATGTCATTATTCATCTCTTTCCTTAGTTGAAAGGATTTTAACTTTTACAATTAGAAATGTTTTTTTATATATATTTTATAAAATTTAATTTAAAAATAAAATGATTGATTTTTTTCTTCTTTTTTTTACCAAATTCTTCAATTGGGTTAATGGATTTTATGTTTTATTTTTTTTGTGATTTGTATATATTATGAAACCTTAGCTTGTAATAGTTGACGGTCCACAACCCAAACTAGTGAATCATACTGCATTTGGAGAATAACACAGACAATGAATTCCAAATTAAAGCCAAATAAAATAAATAAATAAACTAATAAAAGGAAATGAAAATTTTGGGAAGGTAGTGGGGAGTAGGGGATGGGGGGTTACCAAAAGGGAAGTAGGGGATAGAGTAACGGTATGGTTTTACTTTATGCAACCAGTGTACAACCCATTTCCAATTTGGATCAAATATATCAAGATTCCCTACTTCCTTTATTTCTCAGCCTTTTCCCATGTCTTACAACCAAAAGGACCTAGGACCACCCTCAGGAAGAGGCCTAATAATTAAGATATGAGTCAAGGACGCGGATACTCTCCGGTCTTTCTCTCATCTTTTATTTACCATTTTGCCCTCCTACCAAAACACTAGGACGACTAAATCTATACCATCCAAAAGGGTCAAATCTACCCAAAAGCCAAATATGTACGTTTGGGTGTTTTATGCTTTACATAGCCATCCTGCTTCTCTCTTTCTTTTCTTTTTTTCTTTTTCCTTTTCTTTCCACTTAAAGACAAACCCAAAAAAATTTGTACAACTTTTCTGTAACTAGGCCTAATGAGGGCCTGCACATTCCCATTTGTACAACAAGCATTATTATTTAATTGTCAAGTATAAAAATAAGGAACAATAATGAAGTCAATTAATTTGATTGGCAAACCAGATTATGGAACAAAGCTCTAGTTTATGATTCCCCTTATTCTAAATCTAATCTACTTACATATATAACACTGCTTTTGCAAATACCACACTCTTGGGGAGGATGAATGATGCCCGCAACATCCATTTTCCTGGTGCAACCAGTCGAACCCTGTGCATTTCTACATCAACTGCAACCTCTGAAAGCGCAATTCTTATCCGCTGCATTAACATCATTGAAGAGAAAAGACGATGAATCATTAAGTGAAGAAAATATATAAGAAGTAAAGGCATATTCTCTCTAGTTAACCACTGTGTGCCACAAGGTCTTCATTTTTTGTGAGACTTTTCAGAACCAAACCTGATGGAAATCAAATTCTGGATCTTGAGCTTTAGAGAACCCATAAACATGGATCATTGGTAATTTCAGTTGTTTATCCCTGGACTTCTTTCTGAATATTCCCCTGAAGGCATCTGGCAAGTGATAAGAGAGACAAAATTTAGAAGATTGCAATAGTTCTGACAATATTGAGTGAAACCTGGGCAGTTCTGCACTTTCTATTTCAAATCGAAGTGAAGAACAAGTTGTCCCGGAGAGTAACGACCCACCTAGAAACTCGGCAGCATCATTAGGCAAATTCATAACAACTTGTGTGATCGACTCAGCCTTATCACTAGTAAACATGGCATTGATGAACCTCCTTCCATCCATGTTAAATACCTAGAAAGCAACAGAGAAAAGTGATTTTCCATCAAGAAGGAAACTCTCTAAAACCCTAATATTACAACTTTAAGTTCACAGTTTGATGTACATGCATATTAAGAACTCAAGAATATTCCACCACATTCCAGTGACACAACTATTCCTTTTTCATATTTTTGTCCATGATGCTTGAACTCAAACAAACTCATGATGCACAATGCTTCTCAGTTATCAAAATTTTAAAACTTAGCATTTCGGTAGAAGCCAATCCCCACTAGTGTTGAATGTTCCAGAGGACTTATGCCGATTAAAAAAATGTTTTGAAAAAGGAGTTATGTTCATGCCACCATCTCCATTATTCAGGCACCACAAGAATTTCGCCCTACTAAAAATTTGATGATGGTAATCACGGAAAAATAAATGGACTTAGTTTGTTCTTATTATTCTTCTTTCAACTAACAGAATAGAAAATAGATACTGGGGAATGGCCCTTGCAAGAAAATGAACATATTCATACCTTGATCTTCCTCTCAAGTTTGTTGAGAACACTATTGCTTTCCAGGTATTCAATTGCATAAGGGTTTAAGTCATTAGCATACACACGCTTTACTTTCTTTGCTGCTGAGATAGCTATTGGACCAACCCCAGAGAAGACGTCACCTGTTGATTGCACAAAACAAATGACCACACATGTAAAAGCACCTCAATATTGATATTATTTAACATTCTTGGCCACAGAAATCAAATATTTTGAAAAATTAGAAGCTGGCAAAAGTAGCTGATGAAAGATCCAATATGAAGACATTACCCCTATTAAAATAAAACCAGCTTTCAGAGTCAAGTATCTGAAATTCAAACAATTCTCAGAAACCCAACAGTTCCCACCAGCAAGTCATTATTCATGAAAACTAACATTGAGAACAAAGTAAATCACTGGGTAATAACTGAACCACCACAAGGTCCACAAAACCCCAGTTCCCAATTGAAAATGTCAATCAAAAGGAAATCCTTCCTGTAATGGAAAATCGAAAGCATAATCAATAAAGAATGGGGCTGCAACTTGATTCAGGCCCATCTCTCAACACTCGTATCCACTGGTCAGCATGCACCTCTTTTGAGTATTTTTTAAATGCAACCGATACCTCTGATTTCTCTCAACTTTTTGTGTGGGTTACTGCATAAGTTTATGGAAATTACCCTTGAACTTTAATTAAATAATCATAAATGATGCCATCAACAAATAAAAAAATGGGGGATACGCAACTTTGATCAAAATCCAAAAGCATAAACACAATAATTATTATAGGACAGATAGAAGAGTAAAAGATTAAAAATCGGCAGACGTGATTTAACTGATGCCAAGAGAAAAGCAAACAAGCAATCATTGCACATAAAGCAATTCAGGAGCAGAGTATAAAATTGATATCTGCACCAATATGATTGACAGAGACCAAAATCTAAACATACAAACAACATCATTGCGCGTAAAGCAGTTCAGGAGCCTTTGTCTTTCAGTTGCAAGCCTTGAATTCCAATACCTGCATAAAAGATTAAGAAAATAACATTAAATCCTTGTTGACTCTATTTTTTTCCTTTTCCCTTTTTCTTAAACATTACTCTAAAGTTGAAAACTCAAATTATATGGTTCATTGTGAAGAATAAATTTTCATGTGTAGACTTGTGAGGCCTGGCTTCGGTGGCAAGGGGATGGGATGGGGATGAGGGAGGTTCTGGTCATGATAGGTTATTAGAGTCCTAGTAGAATAGGTTGGTACTTAAACTTCCAAATGGCATGACCTAAGCAGATCAGGTGTATGCTGCTAACCATGCCTATCAGCAAAACTAAGATAAAGGATAAATTTCCTAGGGAAACATAAAAGTATGGATGACAAGGGTTTGGATATGTCCTTGTTGTTAGGTATAAGCATTCACTTATAAATATTGTAACTCACTTGAAGAGGCCTCCTACAGGTAGAACCAGTATTATGTTGAGATCATTTTTCATTTTTTAATATACATGGGAATTAATAAAAGCAACAATTGGGATGGAAACCATGTCAAACAGAAAATATACTTAGGACTATGCCAAGTGAGGTTGTACATAGAGAAGGCAAAAAAACAAAAAAAAGAAGGAAAAAGACCTTTAATCAAAAGTACAACCCAGATTGATGACAACATCCACAAGGCAATGCCTCAACTACCCACTGTCCAGGACTACTAAGAATGATACTCCCTGAACTAATTTTGAGAGACTATTGAAGTTATTTGTAGGGTGTATTGATTGCTGATCAGTGAAGGTCTGGAAAATTTTCTGGGCTATAATGTTATAGACTCATGCTACCACCGCCATGGATATGCAAAATCCTCAAAAAGTCTTGCATGAGAAGTTCCTATGACACTGTGATGAGGATGAATATTCAAGATATATATCAAGAAAGGGAATTAGTATTAATTGTAATTAAAGTAGGATTATTATTACTTGGAATTAAATTAGGATTGGTATTTGTTGGAGTCTAATTAGGATTAGCTAATTGAGTTATAATATAATTAGAATTTGAGTCATGATAGGTTATTAGAGTCCTAGTAGAATAGGTTATTAGAGTCCTAGTAGACTTTGGATTTCTTAGAAAAGCCTATAAATAGGCTAATCAATGTAAATCAAAGGAATGAATTTTGATGAATAATATTATACTTTCTTTCATTGCAAGGTTGCAACCCTCAATGGTGAGACTCCATTGATTTTCTTCTAGGTGAGACTCCTAGAAGGCCTTAGTGAGACTCTAAGGTTTTCCATCTTTTCTTCATTGTTTCTTCTTTCTCTCTATTTCTTATCTTATAATTTTCTCTACCATAAAGTTTATTCCTTGTTCTTCTCCTTACACCCTAAAAATAAAACCCTAGCCCACCTACCCTTGAGTGTAGGCAACCATCCTAAGGTTGTCCTACATCAATTTTGGTATCAGAGCGAAAATTCTTGGCATGAAGGCATATGTAATTGAGGAGTGGAGCAACGTATGCAAACATGGTTGAAGGCTACAACTTTTTTATGCAGCCATTGGTGAACATACCAAGGCTAAATGAAGAGGAGGATTGGCGACGTACTAGCATCTTCCAAACTCGTGTTGCTTGTCAAGGGAGACTATGTACTTTGATTATTGATGGAGGTAGTTGTTCCAATCTAGCTTCAGAGGAGCTTGTTGAGAAGCTTAATCTAAAGACAGAAGATCATCCAAATCCCTATCAAATAGCATGGGTAAATGACGCATCTATTTTGGTGAGTTCTCGTTGTCTAGTGACGTTTAATTTCAGTAATAATTTTGAGTTATCAGCATGGTGTGATGTTTTGTCGATGAAAGTTGCCCATATTATGCTTGGAAGACCATGGCTTTTTTATGAAAGGGTCCAACATGATGGCTATGAGAACACTTACACACTTGTGCACAATGGGCGAAAGAAGATCCTTCGTCCAATGAAGGAAATTCCACCACATAAGCAACCAGAGGAAAAAGTAGCACCTTTGAAACTAGAAGAGCCATCAAATATTCTTATTAAAAAGCAAGTCGAAGTTACTAGAAAGGACGAAGAAATCATCAATGATGAATCTAGAAAGCAAGAGGTGATGAAACTAATCTTAGATCAACCAATAGAAGAGCTCAAAGAAGTTGAAGAAGTTTCAGAAGAATCGATGTTTGACTTCCCAAGGCCAAACATTATCGTGAGTGGTGGGAAACATGAAGAATCTGCTGAAATTTCTTTTGAATATAGGGAATTCAAGAATCTTATTCTTCCACAAAACAATTTACAAGAAGAGTGTGGGAAACAACTTCCCACAAGTTTGTTGAAGACACATAATTATTTCGAGAATTATCAACTTGTTGTACAACATTAAAAAGTTTTTCGAAGTCCAGTATTTGTCTTGCATGAAATTGAAAAAGTTCAAGAGATCTTGAGATCTTGTCTTACCATGGGAAAGAGACGACGAAGAAAGAAAGGGTGGAAGGCATTGCTCGGAATTTCAATTGATCGTGGAAAATCACTAAAACTCGAGGTCGAGTTTTTTTCAAGTCAAGGGGAATTGATGAGGATGAATATTCAAGATATATATCAAGAAAGGGAATTAGTATTAATTGTAATTAAAGTAGGATTATTATTACTTGGAATTAAATTAGGATTGGTATTTGTTGGAGTCTAATTAGGATTAGCTAGTTGAGTTATAATATAATTAGAATTTGAGTCATGATAGGTTATTAGAGTCCTAGTAGACTTTGGATTTCTTAGAGAAGCCTATAAATAGGCTAATCAATGTAAATCAAAGGAATGAATTTTGATGAATAATATTATACTTTCTTTCATTGCAAGGTTGCAACCCTCAATGGTGAGACTCCATTGATTTTCTTCTAGGTGAGACTCCTAGAAGGCCTTAGTGAGAATCTAAGGTTTTCCATCTTTTCTTCATTGTTTCTTCTTTCTCTCTATTTCTTATCTTATAATTTTCTCTACCATAAAGTTTATTCTTTGTTCCTCTCCTTACACCCTAAAAATAAAACCCTAGCCCACCTACCCTTGAGTGTAGGCAACCATCCTAGGGTTGTCCTACAGCACACTGTCAATCCAATTCAGCACACAGAGGCTGCAACAGGGAAAAATATGAAAATGGGAGTATCCTTGCTATACAGCTATACTAAATTAATGGAAAGAGAATGGCTTTTGGTCACTGGTCAAAAAAGAGAATGACCTTCTAAGTTATGATTTGACAATTTTCCACAATTGAGAGTAAAACTGCCACTAAGTTTAATTGAAATCTCTACTAACTTGTAACAAAGGGAAAACATACACTGTTGCTAGATCAACCTGAAAACGCATTCCATTCTCAACTACTGTAGTCACAAGGGAACGGTTTCCAGCCAAAACCTCAAGCTGCATTGTTCTGTAGTCATTGTGGATGGCATCAGTCTTATTGACAACTGTTTGTATCTTTGGCTTGTTTTTATCCAAAACTACCTGAAAGGAAAGGAACCTTTTTCTGTTACAAGTTCATTTCTGCAATAACTAATCAAAGGGTAATAACCTTTCTATAACTACACACCTTTGCAATGAGCTTCTTGTATGGTAGATGCTCATCTCTGAGGTTCAGGTGTGCAATATGCCCAACCATTTCAAAGGCTGAAGGAACAATCATACCTTCAGGCAGCAAGGCCTCTAAGATCTGCAAGAAACATACAAAACCTTTTCATTGTTTTACAAATTTCTCAAGCCAATTTTCAGAATAGCAAGTCCCTATAATCTAAGGGCATGATCGATAAATTCATTTAAAAAGCCTCGGCTATTATGAGCAATCTGTGACATTTAAATGTTTAGGATGTACTAGGAAATATAAAAAGCCGTATCCTCACTTTAGATATATTAAAACAGCCTAACAACATAAAAATAGAATGGTGCTTCACTTGAGCCTTTATCTTTTCCTTTTGGGGGTAATGCCGAGGTCCTGGGAAGGTAGGTGGTTTCATAAATTTTTGAACCTCAAATGCTCATTCTCTAGCTAATTAAACAAAAAGTATTCAACTTTGACTCACTTAAAGCAAGAGGAAAAACATAAGCCCTCCTCCCTCTCCCACAACCTGCCCCATTCTCCTTTCGCCACCAGTAGTCATGCCACTATCATTTCTGATGTGCAAAACTTGAATTGATATTCTTTCATGCATAAACATCAGGAAGAAGTACCGGAAATTTAATGGCTAGATTTGTACACAAATTTCCAGCAAACTTTCTCCTTTTGCTTGTTATAATAAAAGTTGTCTTGCTTCTCCTGTGTACTTGGGTTTGCACTCCTTTTTTTTGTTAGGTGACTCCTAATACACACTCTCTCTCTTCAATTTACCTATCAAATACACACTCTTTTTTTTGTTAGGTGACTCCTAGCACTTTCATACTACTACCCAAATAATTAAATAAGTTAGGAATTATTTAGGTAGTCAATAATTTTCAAGCTGGACTCAATTATTCCAGAAATAAAATGTTTTACCTCAATTTTATCTAACTCAAATTTTCTTCAAAATTATAACAATTTTTCATTCCAATGCCTTCTTAACTTTTTCCATGATGTTGTTCCATTAATTTTAAATTTCAAAATTATTCTAGGATCTAAATCATCCACAAATCCCAAAATTTTCAAAGTTGCATTAAAGATGCAATACAACATAAATTTTTCAAAGTCAACTATGGTTTAGGGAGAAAATGAGAAGAAATGATCAGGGCGGATGACAAAGAAGAAAAACCAAAAAAACTAAATTTAGAAAGTCAAGACATCTATTTAGGAACATCCCAGGTCTCACTAAGGGTTTTGGTGTTGTAGAAGCTAAAGATTGAAAAGAGAAAAAGTTGCTTTTTCCATCAAAGAAAAAGTAAAAAAATTTCACTTTTCCCATTAAGACAAAATTCTCTCACAAAAAGTAACAAGTTACAAACAAATAGCAATAAAATGTCTTAAAGTCTGAGAGCAATTTCCTTTCATACTTGAGAAAACAAACAAGGCTTAACTCTTTCTTCCGAAAGGTAGTAAAACATCATATCTGAAATCTGCTTGAATTTAAGTTCATCATCACTAATTACAAAAAATAGAAACAAAAATAGTTCATGGAAAAAGACAGCTGGAAGAATAACTTTGCAGTAAATGTGTAAAACTAGGCGTGAGAACAGATAGAGAGAAGGAAGACGCTTAAGAATAGCATCTTGTGCGGAGCACCTCATTCATCTGCCAGTAATTATAAAACAAGGTCAGCTTGCATTTCACAAGCTCAAAAGTTGATGTCATGCTTTGGCCAGTATCTTCTTTCAACACTGCCTGAAGAACACATTTAGCATATTAGATGTAATATCAATGACAAACTAAAAAGTAGGACAAAAACAACTCACAATAAATATATTTATAAGCAAAAGGACAACTTTTAGATAAGCATTAGAACATATGAAACTTTCATTTCAAAATAAGACAACACAGATACAAATGCAGCAACAAGCTAATGCAGTACCAATGGAGACAAGGCAACTCCATCCATGTCCTGGAGAGCTAACAAAAAGTTTTAAGCAGCACTTCCAGTATACAGTGCAAACAAAATTCCACTTGAAGCACCAAGGAATAAATTTTCAGCTTACATGCTGCATCCCAGTGTATCGGCAAGTTTCCACATGTGTATGGGCCCTATCCATGTGGAATGCTTGCAGCATTAAAGGAATATTGGACTACCAGCAAGGAAATTTTCCCATGACAAAATCCTCGTCCAGCAGTGATATAATATCATAAACAATAAAATTAATTTAAAAAATCCAAGCACACGAACATCTACCTAATAAATGGGCTAGTCAAATTCCATTACCAATACACTGCAAGAGAACTCAGAAAATTTGGTAACAGTCAATTTCTCCCTAAGAAAATGGTTCAAGCAATGATATATAAACTTAAAACTTATACCAAATGCCCATGCTAGCAAAGTAACTTTGCCCCTTCCATTTTAAATCAAATTCACAGGAGCACTCCTGTTGTCAAAAGGGCCCATCCCACTAGAATAGACTTTTAGTAACAATTGTTTACCAAAAACAAATCATTTCCAAATTAGTTCCAAATAACCTGTGCACTAGCTATTTCCAAGGATGCTTAGGCGAAAGATGTGTGGAGTGCCACTGAGGGAGGGGGGAGTTGGAGCCCGCTTTTCTCTAGACCTTTCAATGATTGGGAGGTGGATGAGGTGTACAGGTTTTTATTAGGCCTCAATGGGAAGAGCGTTCAGCTGGATGTGGAAGATAGGGAGCTTTGGATAGAGACTAAATGTGGGAAGTTTTCATTAAGTCTCTCTACAAAGCATTAGGTTCTGGCCCTTCAGTCTCTTTCCCTTCGAATGTTATATGGAAAACTTGTGTGCAGCCTAAAGTGAGTTTTTTTGGGTGGGAAGCAACATGGGGAAAAGCTCTTACTTTGGATCAACTCCAGAAAAGAGGATGGCCTTTAGCGAATAGATGCTACCTTTCTCAAATGCATGAAGAATCGATATATCACATCCTCCTCCATTGTGCCAAGACAAGGACTTTATAGGCATTGTTTTTTTCTCTCTTTGGGGTGCAGTGGGTGATGCCAGCCATTGTTAAGGAGACGTTGTTGAGCTGGAACGGGTCTTTTGTGGGAAAAAAGAGAAAGGAAGTTTGGAGAACATATCCCTTATGTATTTTTTGGACGGTTTGGAAGGCAATGAATAGTATTGCATTTGAAGATGATGTGCTATCCATCCAAAGACTTAAGAGTTCTTTTGTTTTCTTGCTTTGGTCAGAGACAAAATTGTTTATAAAAGATGGTCCTTCGACTTTAGTTGGTTTCATTGATTGGGTGGGCTCTCGTTGAGGGTGGGGTTTTTCTTGCTCCTCTGTGTTTGATGGGGGAGGTGTATCTTCTTTGTATACTTTGAGTAGCTGTTTTGGCAGCTCTTTTCAATACAATTTTATCTCTCTTATCAAAAAAAAAAAAAAGATCAGTTTCACACCCATGGTTCAAATGTAATCAAGAACAATGCTTCCATGTTTTATATGGACATGATGCCACCGATTTGCTCATATGGTCCATTCATCCCTTATTTGCCCACTAGAAAGAGAGCAGAACAGAAAAGAAATAAGTGACCAGCAGGGGTATCGTGTATCCAGAAGAACAAAATGAGAGGCACAGCTCTAGCAGTCCCAATTATCCTAAATAGCAATCAAACCTACAAACTTGAATGCAATACAAAATGAATGCAAAAATCTAACCAACTCACAGAGCATCACCAAAATATTGGAACAGCCACCTTAATTGCCTCGGGCAACTCTTCCACGCCTTTATCCGCATACCGCTCATCCAGAAGCAACAACCTTGTTGAGCCTCTCCACCTCTTCCTTTTAAATTCCTCCCCCAGCAACCCTCTCAAATCTTCCCCCTCCTCCCCGTCTTCAACCACTTCCACCATTGCAAACTCATTCTTCCCAGTGCGTTTCTTCCCCTCACTCCTCTCCTCCTCCTTCCTCCTCTTCTTCTTCTTTGGCCTAGACAACTTTGCAAGATTCCTAAAATTCGCAAAACCCTGGGAATCAAATGTCTTGGCAAGCGTATCCCTGTACAAAACTGGACTCAAGATTTCGCCATCTCCTTCCGCTTTCCCGTAAATTCTCCTATTCAGTGAATCAAAATCCCCTTCACTCTCACTCCCATCACTACTATTCCTTTTCTCTCCCAACAATTTCACCAGCCCATCTTCCACCTCATCCCCTGGAACTCTAGCAATGTTCCGAATTCGAGGCCAGTTCAGAAGGTGCCCTCGGAGGCGGTTTTCGAGGGCGAAACAGTCCTTTGAAGGTACTCTAATGGCTGTAAGGTTGAAAACCCTAGTGAAGGCTTCTTTATCAAAAACACTCTCTTCTTCTTCTGGAGTTGCTGCAATTAATTGGTGATTTTGGTGATTTAATGGTTTTGTGCCTTTGTGGAGAGACGGCCCATAGGAGAGGTTCGGGTCTAGTGTCTGGGTTAAGGTCGGGATTGGGGTGGTTGCGGTGGTGGAGAGGAGACAGAGAGTAATAGGTTTAGAGAGAGAGGTCTTCGGGAACAAGTGGATTCCAGAGAGAAGTGTGAAGGAGAGAGAGTGAGGTCTGAGGAAGAGCTTGGTGACCATCGTGACCGAGATTCTCAACTCTCGGAAATGGTAGGGTTTTAGCTGGTTAACAGCGAATGTCAATTTTGCCGCTAAAATGCATCTTTGGATAACTGAAACTCATTTTCCAGAGGGTTATTTGGATAAAGTGTGAAAATAACCCCCATATTTGCCAGAATAACCCATTCTTTAAAATATAAAAAAATATATATATATATCGATCGAGACAAAAATACCCTTTTTTTTTTTTTTCTTTCAATAAACTTTTACTTTTCCCTCTATTTTATAAATTAAAATTTTATTTTCTTATATAATCATCCAATTACTCTTTCTCTTTATTTTCTTATAAAAAAAATTAAATTCTTATCATTATTTCATCTATTTTTTATTCTTGATCACTTAAAAATATAAATAATTAATAATTTTTTAATATTATTATATTATTTTTTTCAGTCTCCTACCTCACTTCATAATAATTGGACGAACAATGGTAATTATTTGACATTATAATGTCCTAAAATCAATGATTTTGTATCCATTATGATGCTGCCAGCCTGCCACTCTTTTCCAAAACCTTCAAATTTAGGAATCTTGGAATAGACGCTAGTTTTTTTGAAATAAAATATTGACTAGTCGTAAATCATTAGTTGAAGAGTGTATAGTTGTATTAACTTATAAATAATATACTAATGCATGAACAAAAATTATATGACATGAGTCAGCTCAAAAGGGCATCACACATTGTTCCCATCGTGCCATCTCCCTCAAACACAACAAAATTTTGTAAGATTTCATTTTCATTTCTTCAAAGAAACACGTGGATGAAAGGAGAATCTCTTTCATCTCCTCCGAAATGCGACAAGGAATCAGCCATGTAGTAGCCAATTGAACCTCTCACCCGGTAAGAAAAAGGAAAACTAAAATAACCACCCGACTGCTTACAAACAAGAACACGATAAAATAAATATGTACACGATAATTTGAGAAAAAATCACATCAAAATTTGGTGGGCCAAAACGACGCCGTCTGAGTGTTCCGCGTTACGGTTCCACTCCAGCAATCCTCCCATGACCACCTTATTCTTATGCTTCACAGAGTCAACATCCGGCGACTCGTAGTGCTCCGGCGACTCGCAGATCCGGCGACTCGCAGTGATCCGGGGCCTCGCAGTGATCCGAGGCCTCGCAGTGATCCGGCGACCAGATTCCGTGATTATAATGCGGTACCAAGAACAACCACGTTGACGCACAGAAGATAGCGCAAATCTTACCCCAAAATACCAAAGCGAAGAGACTCACTAGAATCAAACACAAACAAGTGTACGAAGCGCGTTTCTGATTCAACTCGGCCGTGTTATGTCGAACCGACGCACTCTTCAGAGACGGAGCGCTTTTCCGAGGCAAAGCGCTCGGCTTTGATGTTAGAGACAAGGAACAGTTCGGGTGCATTGATGCTGAGGACAGATGGTCCGCACTTGCGGAACGCCGAGGTGTATGCGAGGTGGACTTCGTTCTCCGATCATCGGTTCCGTACTGAAATTCCAACGGTTCTCGCTCCGACAAATTATCGCGAACGAGGTTAGAAAAATTCTCGTTTTTTGCAGAGTTAACTGACCGGAATGAGCATTTTCGTGATTTCCGGCTTCGGATCCTCTTCACCTGCGAACAAAACAGAGCATCGATCAAAACAAAACGAAAAGAATGAGATTGAAACCGAATATTCGAGTGTAATCGACCATCAGATGAGATGAAAATGACCAGCGATGTATCGAACAAAACGGCCTTGAGAACCCTAGAAAAGTGACGAGTGAAGCCTCGTTTTTTCCGGCGAGTAGTGTTGAACTCTCGGCCGGAGGCTTTGTAATTGTCATCGGGCAAGGTTGAGATGATGGCCGGAACAACGACGCCGCGGTGGTCCTTATCGCTGACGGCTATATAAGCCAGAACCTGATCAGTGGAATGGTGCTGAGATTGGTCGGGCTTGAGAGAACCGGCCATGGGGAGCGGTCTGAAACATAGCAGGAACCTGTTGCTTCGGCCGCGGTGGTGAAGAGACTCCATTCAGGCACGCAGACTAGGGTTTTGTAAGGGCGGTTGGTGGCCTGCGGTTTCCGTGAATTTAGGTGTGATGTTAGTTAATATCTAGGAAAACGAAGGTCTGGTTTTGTTTTTTGGGTGGCGCTTCGGATTTGCAGGCCGGCAATGCCGGACTTAGTCTGTTATACCATTATTTAATATAAAAAAAGTGGGGTATTTCCTCGGGTGACTTTTGTTGTCTCAAGGCCAATCACTATTCAGGGTCACGCATGCGAGAAAAGCAAAAAGTAATAAATAAGAGGGCAATTTTTAGGTTTTACATTTTCAAAATGCATAATTTCAGGAGCCTGATATTACAAAAATTTTTTATTGATAGAAAATGTATTCAATAAATTTATTTTATTTATTTAAATAAATAAATAAAATTGATGTTACTAATATTCCAAATACGTATTTTGAGATGAACAAATGGGAGAGAGGCCGCAGGTAGACAGGAGGTGAAAATACGGGTGGTGATTGCGTAATGGAAGACGTTAATGAGGGAGGCTGGCAGTGGTGATGACGCCCGTGACAGTCAGTTGAGACGCCTTTAATATCTGTGAGAACTGAGAAGAAGAAGCCCTTTTCGCTTTACGTGTACGCCCGGAGACTGGATAGTCTACAAATTGAAGATTGTTTTAATTTTTTGTTGACGCTTTTTTTTGTTTTTTTTTACTTTTGACTCCGACGAAGACTTGGATCTGTGCTCGTCACGTAGCCCACACGCCACTCGGGAGCACCCACTCACCCCTTTGCCGGTTTTTTTCGGGGAAAAAAGAAAAAGAACCGTTAATAGGGAATCCGCATGGGGCAGAGTAAGAAGCAAGAAGCACTCATTTTCTTTAATATGTCGAATAAAAAAAAGAGAAAAAAATATGTATTAATAATAATGAATTAATCATATTAGATTTTTCTATGAAAAATATGAAAAAAAATACCCAATATAATTAAAATTTATTATAAACTTACACATTTTTAAATTTTTTAATTTTTATATAAAAAAAATTTAAGTATTATATAAAAATAATTTATCAACTTTTATTTCAAGTACTTTTGAAATATCTTTGACACTTTGCATGTAGAACACTCATCTAAGATATGAGAAATGTCAAGTTCTTCGTGATAATTATGATAAATAATTATGTAAAATATTATATTTTTTAGTGTTGTAAATGCTACAACAATTTTTTCAACTTTCAAATTTTTCCATGTTTTTCTCTTTGGAATATTCTTTTATTTATTTCGATTATTATTTTTCATTTTTCTTTAAATTTTAGTCATGGTATCAAAACCACATGAGACTAGCGTCGTGACTCCCACCATATCCATTGTTGTAATTTCTACTACAATCACGGATCTAACAATTACTTCATCCTCTTTTGTTAGACTTGTTCTAACTATTTCATATCTCGGCTTTACTTCCCAATCAAGTTGGAGAGAGGTAATTACCTTACATGGATCACAAATCCTTCATGCTCTCAAAAATGATGGTATTGATGGTTTTGTCATAGAAGTGAAACCTTACCCAAATAAGTTCATCAATGTTAATGGTATTGACGCTCGGTATTAATAAAATGCTAAATCCATAATAACCTTATTTTCAAAGACTAAAAATGCATTTAGAAGTGATTATATAAAATATTTCTAAGAGTCTGTTTGATAGTAATTTTAGAAAGTATTTATAACATTTTTAACTCTTAAAAATTTATATCATTTAAGTGTTATAAATACTATAAATGTTTTCTAAAATTACTATCAAACGCATTCTAATATTTTTAACACTTGTATAAAAAAAATTTTAAAGTATTAAAAATATTAAAAGTGCTTTCTAAATGTTGTAAACTGTAGACATAATGCAATTCACTCACAATCTGAGAATGAATCTTATTCAAATCAAAACAAGTTACGGGCTTATATAAGCCTTACAAAAGAGATTAAAAAGGAAACAAACAGCCCACGTAAGAACGTGGTAAATGGCTAAGGAAATAGTCAAATCCTATCAACATGTCCCAAAAACTATGAACTATTAACAGAATGAAATTCTAACAACTTTGACTACTTTAACTGAACATCCCAACACTAAAATCACTACTAAATGGGTTCTAAATCAATTAATCTTTTGTTGAATGATTGTCTCAATGCTGAAATGTGGTGTTGGTCATATCATAGTATGTGCCACTTCAAGAAAAGTTTGGAAGCAAATAAATGGTAAAGTTTGTTTGGAAAATAAATTTAATTTGCCATAATCATATTTTAATTATAAATTAAAGTTAATTTTGGTTTTAAGTTTTTTAATTTAATTATCTTATAAAGGAGGAAACAACATGCTTGCTTGTCTAGTTTGCTTTAATTAATAAAATCAAAAGTTATTTTGAAATAATAATAAATAGGTTAATGAATTCGGGATGGGCTTGTTTGTGCACTTTGAGCACACTAATTGATTAGACTTTAGAAGAACAAGAATAATTAGAGCATGCTAATTAATTGAAGTATATAAGTGTGCATTGGGAATAATGTTTAGTCACTTTAATTTTGACTTCAAACTTGCTAGTGATTATAAAAAACAAAAGTTACAACAAAATTACAATGCATGTTGTTGTATAGTTATCAACATATCATTTCTTTCTTAGATGCATGTAAGTGAATTAAATTTATGTGTTATTTTAAACTCGTTTCATTTTTTAAATTATTTCATATAAACATTAAATAATTTAAAAATGCATAAGGTTAATATTAATTTATATTTATATTTTCATAGTAAAACCAGATATACCAAAATCAATTTTTTTAATATTTTGTATTTCCTTGATATTTTTATGGAACCAAATATAATAAATAATTATCTATTTCAAAATTTTTTAACATTACAAATAGTGACCCATGAATTTTCACAATAACTTCTCAAATTTTGGATTTTTTTATTTTTATTTTCATTCATTTTAGCCCTTATTTTGCATTTCTCTAAAACCATAAAATATTAAATTGTAGCCTTATTATTATTGTGGTATTTTTTTTTTTTTTTTTTTTACATTTAGACTTGGTTTGGTTATTGGAAAATGCAAGGGAAAATATGAAAGAAATAAAAAGTATAAGAAAAGAAATAGTGAACGAAAATATAAAATAGATTTAAAGTTAATATATTATTATTATATATTGCTTTTAACTCATTTTACTTATTTTATTTTTTTATATAAATATTAAATAATTTAAAAATATAAAATTTCTAAATGATTTTAATTTTATATGGTTTTAATGACATTTTCTTTAATAAAATTAAATATGCGAAATCATTTTTCTTAATAATTTTTTTCTTTGTTATTTTTCGGGAATCAAATACCACCTTAGTAATTTATAAGCTTTATATTCACATTTTCTCCTTAAAAAATTATTATCACATTTTCAAATGATATACGTGGAATAATTTAAAGGGAGAATTACCCTTAAGGGTAGGCTGAGAAAAAAAATTACTGAAAAGAGTGGGTAGATTTGATAATTCTTATGAAGACCTCACATTTTTATTAGACCAATTTACCTTAAATTTCTTAAGTCCATTTACCAATTGAGAAGTACATCTTCTTTCCTGACAATTAATACAAATGCAATATAGTTACAATGAAAAAATATTAACATTATGATATATTACAATATACCAAAATGACAAAATATTGAATTCGTTTTTTACTAAACTAGCATTTCTAGGCTATTATGTTGTATTCCTATCATAAAACATCCTTGCAAGCCAAAATTAAAAAAAAAAACAACAAAAATACACTATTATAATTTCAATACATGAAGTTGTTGATGGTAATCCAATGATGTATTAATATATATATATAAATATATATAAATGTATAATAAAAATACACTGCAATTACAATATAAATTATAATAACATTACGATAAGGTAAAATTTTGAAACTTTCAAATTTCTTATGAAACTGGGCAGTTGTGGGGTTTTTTTTTTATATAAAAATATAAACATACAATAAAAATACACTACAATTACAAATACAATAACATTACGATAAGGTAAAATTTTGAAAATTTCAAATTTCTTATGAAATCGGGGAGTTGTGGGTTTTTTTATATATAAAAATATAAATGTACAATAAAAATATATTACAATTACAATATAAATATATTAACATTACGATACATTATGATAAAGTAAAATTTTGAAAATTTCAAATTTCTTATGAAATTGGGCAGTTGTGGGTTTTTTGACATATACATGTCTAATATACAACAAATATTATTTTTTTATTATATAAAATATGTCTCAATTGATTATAATTTTTAGTTTTCAATGAAAATCCAAATATATTCATAAATACCCAAACAAAGTGGTTCAAAACAAGCATGAAACAACTGAATTTTTTTTTCTTGTACCATGTTAAATAAGTCTCAATAAAAAAACTAAAGGACAAACATTTTCAATGGAAATCAATAATAATCATATCAAACAACCCACCCAAATAAAAACACATCTTCAATATGACCAAAATAATATAAAAAAAAAATTCAAAAATAAAAAAATAAATAACATTTTACACAAAAAGTGTAATTTCTTTCTCAAAAACCCCTTCAATATTTTAGATCTACATTATTAAAATTATTTACATTTCGCTCCTTCAATCCAAAATTTAAATTATTTATTTATTTGCATAAACTGACGTATTTTTTTATATTTTTAAATCTTACCTTTAATGGATTTCTTGCTAGATTCACACAAAAATACAAGTTTTGTGGAGACCGTTTCAGATCATAACCTGAAGTGCTGGAGTTTTTTCCTCTTTCCCTTTTTTCTTCTTTAATACCGACATAAGGAAACCAATGATACTAGAAGGCATTTTAATGTTTACCAAATGAACAAAGAATTTAGAGATGTGGTCTGCAAATTTATGCACAGGAGCTTTAGCCATTTAGGCGGAGTTGTGGTTGGTTTGGGGGTCCTGCGACGAGGGTTGTGGTCAGTGGGATCATTCAAAACGTGCCAGCTGCGACAACGTTGGGTGGGATCATCATTCCGGTGTTTCCGACGGCCATATGGGTACAAGTCCTTGTGGGGCCAAACTGCAGCTGGGTTAAAGAATATTTTTGTTTTTTTTTTTTTGCTGTTACTTTTCACTTATCATGGATAGTCTTGGCATTTAAACAAAATAAGGCATTTTGAAGAATTATCATAATTTCACCTTACTTTTCAGAATAATTATTATATATACTTGCCATTCTCGGTCATATATTTCCTCAGCCTACCCTAAAGGGTAATTCTCCCTAATTTAAATGTATAAATGAACTAAGCTGCTTGAATTTAAAAAACTTTATAGGATTGAAAAAAATGTGAGTTTGAAATATTAGTTTTAAAGGGACCAGAGAAGGGTAATTATGTCTTTTTGTAAATTTAATTATGTGTTAACAAATCACAAATATAAAAATGTCTCATTTTTTTTCGTGTCTTGAAAATATGAGCAATTTAATCATGAAAAATAATGGAAGTGTTAATTTATTAGCTCTTCTGAATTATAAAATAAACATTCAATATATTTGTTAATTTTCAATTACAAATTTTAAAAATAAAAACTTTTAATTTAATGAAGCGTACAATATTTTTAGAATAAAATCCATCATTGAATCAATCGGTTCGCGGTTTAGTGATCGAACTATGATGAAACTGATGAGATCATAAATATATAATTTAATATATTATATACAATTAAATTAAATTATAAGAAATTTGGAATATAAGAAATTAGGCTCGCTTCTCACTGACCCGCCCGGTTCTAACTGTGAACCGCCCGGTTCAGGCCAGTTCACATCCGGTCTGACTTGTGATCGGGTTAATAACGTGAATTGAACCGAAAAACTCTTCGATCGACCGGTTGAATCGATGGGCCTGATCCGATATTCAAAACACTGGAAGGGTTACGCAGAAAAGATTGGGTACCGTACAAGTATAAAAAGGGCCAAGGGACCTTCGTTGGGACACCCAGGCTTCTTTGAAACACACCGAAAGCACACCAAAAGCGTGACTTGCTATTCACTCTCACTCTCCAAACATTTTCTCGCACTTTCTTTCGGCGCAAACACACTTTGCTATAGCTTAGGGCAAAGAACCTATTCTCCTCCCCTCCTCTTTCTCTCTTTGAAACGCGGCGTCTTGTCCAGAGAATGTTGGACCCCATGGACCTCCTTCGATCCAACCTCTCTCGTGTCCGAATTCCTGAGCCCACTAATCGCATCTACAAGCAAGAATGCTGCGTTTCGTTTGCTACTCCGGTAATTCTTCTGTTTTTTTTTTTTTTGGTCATTCGTTTCCTCTGTTCGGTTGCTGAAAAAGTGCGGGGAAATAGGAAGTATCGCAATTGTTTGGATAGTTGGATGGTCGTAAATCGTGAGATTCGGGATTTTTATTTTTGTTTAGTTTAGTTTTTATTTTTATTTTTATTTTGAGCTGGAAAACATAGAGGGAAAATGTTTTGCTCTGGAGTTGTGTGTTTATTGGAGATTTTTTGTTCTTGTCTTGTTATTTTGATGGTTTTCTATAATTTGTTATCCGATTGACTGCCGACGAAGTGTGGGAAAATGAAATTTGTTGCAATTATTTGGTTTAGTTAAACAGCTTGTGACTCAAGAGTCTGGATTTTGGTTTTATTTTATTTTCCGTTGCTTTTCTCAGCTGCCAAACTTAGAGGATCGCTGAAAGAACTGTGTTCTCGTAGATTTTGTGTTTGTTTTACATTTGTTATCTATTTGGCTCCTGAGAATTCTCCAAGTCCTGATAGTAATGATATTATCATCTTTTTGATATTTCTGTTCAGTTCTTGAGAAAACATAGCGTAATAGACGAAAATAATAAGAACATTTGATATAGATAAGGAGAGATTTCCATTCTTTTCTTTTTCTTTTCGTATTTAGGAAATTAGAACGGCATCAAACATAAGATTTAGCCTATTCTTTTCTACTTCTTCTAGTAAGTTTTCCCCTAACCAAGAGCAAATATTTTGCGCGTGGAAGCTCTTATCATTTGAACGTTATGTGTTATGATAGTGTTATGCTGCTTTTACCAGGCTTGGCTGATTAGGCAATTTCATTTTCTTGTGATCCAAATAATGAAAAATCTGAGATTCAGGATTCTATTTTCTCTATGTTTTCTTAAGATTTTTAGCTAAATTAACAGAGGGTTAATGCTATCAATTGGGTAAGGCTTCATTTTTCAAAGACTTTGTTTGTTGCTAGTGTTACTAATTATTTAAAAAATCTGAAGGCCAGATTTTTCATTGACACGAGTGTATTTCTTGCTTTTCTCAATAGGGTTGCTGATTATTTGTTTGTTGAACAGATAAATGCTGTCAATGGTTTAACTCAGCATTTCTCAAAGATTTTGTTTGTTGATTGTGTTGCTGATTTTTCAGAAATCCGAAGGTGGATTGTTCATTGACATGAGTACGTTTCTTGCGTTTGGGAAGGACTGTGTGGACTGGAACTATGAGAAGACTGGAAATCCTGTTTATTTGCATATAAAGCAGACCAAGAAACTAGTTCCTGAAGATCGGCCTTTGAAGAAACCGACACTTTTGGCTATAGGTATGTAATCGTTGACGGTTTATACTCATGTTGTGAATGAGCTTATCTACTATTGTTTTAGCTGTTTAATACCTACTCGTGGAGCTTGAAGTGTGTTACATTGTGAGGTATTTTCAATTTCTGCCACTGGGACCTCTATTAGAGATTTTCAATAACAGGAACCTTTCCACTTTGTGGTTCTCTTCTCTTCCCTCTGTTACTTGGTTGTGCTGCTGCCATGTAAATCGAATCATTTATTCCTTTTGCAACACATCTTGACTCCATTTTTTTTATGGTGTTTATGATGAGTTTAGTTCATTTTATATTTTATGTTCTTTTCTAGGTCACTTCTGGACGTCCAGTGGAAAGTGAATGGCTTCACTGTGTTTTACATAGAATTTGAAGCGTAATCCACTATCTAGAATTGGCCCATGTAAAAATTGGGGTCTTGCACCAGAACCGATAGCCTAGGAATTAATGTTAGAATTCCATAAATAACACAATTTTACTTTTGCACTATCATTTGGAATCTTGGATGATGGCTGCCTTGTATAATTGCAATGATCGGTTTGTACAACACATAATATGGAAATTGTAAGACAGAAATCCAGTTTTCAATGTATCTTCTGTGCCTTTATGATTGCAAGAAAGAGTATTTTTGGTGGTGATTTCAATGTTGTGCCAACACTTATCTTTTTAGTAATTGCTCGATTCTAAAGGATATATTTGTGTTGTTAAATAGAAAACTAATGGAATGCAATGTTTTCATAGTTCAAATCAAGTGTTCACACAAGCTTCTTGCTTCAGTTCACATATGTTCACCATACTGTTACAGATGTGCATTTTGATTTTGCATTGTTTACATTTATCTCAAATCTGTAACTACTATCATGGCAAATTATTGTCATGATAGCCACTCAGATTTTTAGATTCTCGATTGTTAATTTGTGGGAATTCTGTAGTGGAGAAGCATATTTATAGCTACCTGGTTTGAGTTCCAGGTGTTGACGGGGGATTTGACAATAATGAACCTGAATATGAAGAAGCTCATAATATAGTCATATTGCCTAGTTACGTATCTCTTCCATTTCCATCTGTGGAGTTGCCGGAGAAGGTTTGTGTAGTTTATTTCTTAAGTGATGATATAGTAATAGATCCACTGTTTCTAATAGAATTTAGTTTGATGCAAGCTTTGATTTCACATTGATCAAACCTGCAGGTAAGGTTGGCAGTTGATGCCATCTTAATGGCTGAGGGTGCTGAGAGAAAAGAGCAACTTGCATTGTGGACAGCTGATAAGAAGGAAATCAGTGCTTATGCCATGAGTCTGCAGCAGATTGACAATGGTGTCATTATTCCTCGATCAGGGTGGAAATGTTCCAAGTGTGATAAAACTGAGAATCTTTGGTTAAATTTGACTGATGGAATGATCCTTTGTGGGAGGAAAAATTGGGATGGAACTGGTGGCAACAACCATGCCATTGAGCATTACAAGGAGACAGGCTACCCTCTTGCTGTGAAGCTTGGTACGATAACTGCTGATCTGGAAGGAGCAGGTAATGCTGTCTTTCATCTGTAGGAGGGGGCATTTAGTTCAAAATATTACACATCATTATTAATAATGTGTTTTCTAGTGGTTATGACTAAAGCTATTTCATAATTGAATGGACATGAATATTTTTTTAACAAAATAGTTTTGTTCAGTGTTGTAATAATCAATTATGCCGGACTGTTGATTGCCTCTTTGCTTTAAAGAATATATAGGAGAGGAAATAATGTTTCTCCAAAAAATCCATAAAGTCTAATGAGCTAACTGTTCATAGTGAGGAGGCTAAAGAAATTTAAAATAATATAGATTTTTTCATGAAGATTGCATTTTAACTGGCTGAGAAGTGTAAGTGGTTGAACCTTCAAGACTGTCTGTGGAGATGGAACCAATTGAAGAGCTGTTTTTACACTTTGTTTCTAACGAGTGCAAAGAGCCATTTTTGTCTTTACTTTTTTTTGCTTATCTCTAATTTCCGACATGGCTGTTGGGCGTCAAAAAGTCACTAAAGAAACAATTATTGGGGCGGCCTAGACAGCATGAATCAACCATATGAGTCCTTTTCTTGAAACTCAAATTCTTTTTGTTTGGCAAAGAAAAAAAATCTTATTTGGTTGGTCCAAAAGATTTATATATTTTTGTATCTATTAAGTGTAAAGAGCCATGTTTGTCTTTAAAAAATTATCTCTCATTTTTCCTATATTTTTTTTTAAGTAAGCAAGGAAATAATAAATACAGTACAGGAAAAAGAAGTTGTGCACCAAGGTACAAAGGCTGCATACAATCAGGACCAAAAGACTTAGCCAAAGAGTGAGAGGGAGAGCACAAAAATAATTAATCCCTCCGTTAGCTAGATCCCATCCAATCTACAAAGATTTGACAGAGAAGACGTCATTCCTAGAATCCATCTATACCACTCTGTCAATCTCTTCCCTCTTCATGGACCTTCCTTATAGCCTTGAGAGAAAAGCTTCTATGTTATCTAGCTTTCAATCATTCAAGTGTCTAGTGAAACAAGCATTCTAATGTCACCCCTCCCCCCTCTCCCACCTGGATCATCCTCGACATCTACCACCCAAGCCTCTTTTGATGATGCTAGGGCATACAAGGAGGGGAAAGACATATATGAGGGTTGGTCCCTGCACACCTATCCTTCTAAAACTTTAACCTCCTCCATTTCCCACCTCAAAGGATATTCTAGTGTCAATTAGATCCCATCCCTTTTTGATGTTTTTTCATATCCAAACCCCATATCCTTCCCTCACTTTGCAAGGTGCCAAGGACACCAACCCCCGTTATCCTCTCCATACTTTCCTCGAATGACCTTTTTCTAATAGGGCTTCTTCATTTGAAGCATATCTCAACACCATTTTCCCTCCATGAAATTGGATTGTACACCCCAAAGAAAACCCAAACAAAGCCATCTTTGATACTCCCAAAATGTTGAAATTGAAACCTCCTCCCACCTCCATGCCTTTAG
Source organism: Vitis riparia (assembly GCF_004353265.1). NCBI lineage: Eukaryota > Viridiplantae > Streptophyta > Magnoliopsida > Vitales > Vitaceae > Vitis > Vitis riparia. Next base: position 4,519,763 of record NC_048449.1, read on the forward strand.
GCTCCAAAAGCCTCTTATCCTAGAAGACTACCACTCCCCTGACTGCACCTCTAGCTTCTAAATTCCCAATCTTAAAAACTTCCCACACCTAAGCTCCTCAATATCTCCATTGACATATTCTGAATTTCTATTTCTTGTAAACACACCAAAGTCTGTCCTCTGTGATCGAATGGGAACTTTGTAACATTCCTTTGTCTTTGTCGTTTGCTCCTCTAACATTCCAAGAAAGAATTCTTAACTTCATTGGCAAATTATAGCCAGTTCCCACCCTTTCTTTCCATTCTCTTTCCCTTCAGCTTTTCCTGTCTTGTAAGTCATGGAAAATTCCAACCTCCTACTTCCCTTTCAAATCAGAAAGAACAGTTTTTCTTCTTCCGCTTCTCACTGATATGGGCCTTTAATTCCTTTCTCTCCTTCATCTTTTTAAGAAGAGCCAAAATTTCTGGTTCAAATGCTTTTGTCTACAAGCCCAAGAAATTGTTGAAATGCTATTCCATCACCTGAATGAAATATTACCTCCCCTTATCCTTCCACCATCTAGAAGAACTGGAGGAAGTTACTGTGAATTTAGATGAAAAACGATGGAGATGAGGAAGAAAATATTTGATTCTTCTGCTATCTAGCAAATGAAGTCTTTGAAATTGATAATGAATTCTATTAATCTGACTTGGTCCTATTGTGAATATCCAAAAAGCTTTTGATGGAACAAGATTGTGTTTTTACTGATAAAATGAGATATAGGAAAGAGGAATGGGAGGTCCCCGCTTTATAGTGGGGAATGGGAGAAAGGTCAAATTTTGGAAGGATTTGTGGTGTGAGGACCAAGCTTTGAAGGATGCCTTCCCTAACTTATTTAGATTGGCGGTCAATAAGGATCAATGGGTATGCGATGCTTGGGAGGAGGAAGGAGAGGTGGGAAGCTGGAATCCTATGTTCTCAAGACGCTTTAATGATTGGGAAATGGAAGAGGTGGGGGGCTTGCTCCGAAAAATACACCCTTTGGTTTTGCATAGTGATGTGGAGGATGTTTTAAGCTGGAAGATTAGTAAGAATGACTCCTTCTCTGTTAGATCTCTCTACCGATCCCTCACATTTACCTCTAGTGAACCTTTTCCTTGGAGCATTATTTGGAGATCTTGGGCTCCCATGAGAGTTAGTTTTTTTGCTTGGGAAGCGTCTTGGAACAGAATTTTGACCACTGATCAGCTTAAAAGAAGGGGCTGGATTCTACCAAATAGATGTTACTTGTGTAAAATGGAAGAGGAAACTAGTGACCACTTGCTCCTTTTCTGTAAGAAGGCTACAATGTTATGGAGCTTGCTTTTCTCCCTTTTTGATGTGCAGTGGGTCCTGCACTCCTCAATCAAAAGGAATTTGATAGCTTGGCATGGTGCTTCTGTGAGTAAGAGAAAGGAAAAAGCTTGGAGGGCTGCTTCCCTTTGTTTAATGTGGACATTATGGAAGGAAAGAAATGAAAGAGTGTTCAATGACAATGAACCTACCGACCAAGCTATAAAACTCTCTTTTTTGTACATTTTTGTGAATTGGGGTAGGGTATATTTAGAGATTCATTCTTTGTCCTTGTTTGACTTTATAGAATGGCTTTTGTCTAGATAGAAAAAAGGTTTTTCTTTTTGGCCTAGCTCCTTGGGCGTTGCTTGTATACTTCGTGTGTACTCTTTTCGCCTTTTCTAGGCTTTTCTAATACATTCTATTATTTGCCTATCAAAAAAAAAAATAGGAAAGAGGAAAACCTATAAACTGATGAAAATACTAAGTCGTGGAGGACTGGTTGTTTGAGAAAAGAACCAAGGAGACATGGAAGTTTGATGTCTTTCATAACCAGTGATTCTCTTTATGCATCATGGGAACTTGGGTTGGAGGGAAGCTGGCTTGAATCAACATTTGACTGCAACATAAGAATAATATTTTAAATTTGGAGGAAGGAGTTTGAGAGTGAGAGGCTGGTTTAGGGTTGGTTGGTTATAGGGTAGGGTTAAGTTAAGGACACCATAAGATTTGGGAGGAAATTTGTTAGGAGATATGCCACCTTCAGTTGACTACTTGATGTCCTTGGTTGGGCATTATGAAAACTCTGCAGCTGAACCAAGTCATAGAAGATTCAGTTGAGGTTGTATAGAACCATATCTGTAGATACAGTGATTTCATTGAAAAGGTAATGTACGTGTTTATTGTTTGGAGCTTCCTGATAACTATTGAGTTATGATTAGTTATTGGATGTGAGGTCTTTGGTTTGGAGTATATTCCTTGTACTGATATTTTGATAAGCTTGCTACTTAGAAGATGAGTTTTTTGGGATAAATTGTGGGGAGGCTGGTCCTCGTGAAGTATATTGACTTGTTTGATGGTTCTTCACAAGATTTTGATTGTCAATTTGTAGGATAGATGTTAGGGCTGGGTGTTTGTAGGTCTCTTCCCCTGACTTTGTTGAGGAGCGAGGAGTTGAGTGGTTGAATTGTTTTTTATTTTTGTTTTGATTAGAGTTGAATTCCTTTTTGTTTGTTTCAGGTTGTTCCAACAGTTTTTGTGTATAAATGATTTAATAAGCATTTATCCTTAAAAGCTCTTATTTTTTTCAAAAGAAGTGTTTCTAATCTTTACCCAGCTATCACAACTGATTTTTAGGATCTTGCTATTTAAAAGTGCCTCCTAGAGCTGAATAAGTGCTCTGATAATCTGAAGTAATTGATGCCTAGTGTAGTCTTCGAAGTTTGATCAAGCATGCAATTGATTTTGAAAATTTTATTTTATTTCTGTGGTAATCTGAATGGTATATTGTGGCAGCTCAGATGTTTTCTCTTATCCGGAGGATGATAGTGTTTTGGACCCCCTTCTAGCACAGCATTTGGCATTTTTTGGTATTGATTTTTCATCATTACAGAAGGTTAGTCTTTCTTTTGATCTGCATTTATCCTTACAACTTTTATATACATGGAGTTGCCTTCGTTAATACATATTTAAAATTCAATTGTGACCTCTTTGTAACAAAATATTCTTAAGAGCCTGGAAAAACTAGATGTGAGAAATATACCAAACATACCCTAAGAAAAAATCTTGCATGCAAAAAACCATCCAAGTACTATTGGATATGAGAAGCTCAAAAAAAAATAAAATAAAAATCTTTTATATCATACGCCCAACCATTAAAGCATTGTTAATCACTATGTTAAAGGAGCCTATGAAAAAATTGTTAGTCCATGGGCCCATGCTAAAAGAAAAAATTTCTGAACATGGTTGCCCTCACTTAAGAGGATTGCCTTTCAGAGGCTTAACAAACAACCTCTGTTAAAGTGGCCAAAAGGGGCAACCCTGGCAGATAAGGGAAGTATACATAGGATCACTAAAAATCATCAACCAACACTTAGAAGGATCCCTCACTCAAACTTATCAACAAAATAAAGAGGAGACATTCCTCCTTCTCCAAATGCATCCAAAGGTCATGTTACTATGACTAGCAAACAATTATATCTTTAAGCTTTAAGGCAGAGAGCTCAATCTCTTAAAGAACTCTTTGATTCCTCTCTTTCTCTGAACATCGGAAAATGCACTAAGGAGACATCCTCCAAACTTTATTCCCTTTTCCTTGATAGCTGAACATAAAAATGAATTTCTAATTCTCATTACTGCAATGTACACATGATCTACTATCATATTTATATATACAATGGTCTACATTTATTTAAGGGAATGACCTATTTACAGGAATATGGATAATAGTTTCCAATTTTCAGCCGTGAATTCCCTAATTCTCAGCAGTGAATCTAAACCGATCCACACCCCCTCAAGTTGGCTCGAAAATATCATTCATACCTAGCTTGAAAGTTATGCTATTGAACTGGCCCTTGTGTAGCCCCTTAGTAAAAACATCTACCAATTGCTAGATTGTAGGAATATAAGGCATGCAGATAAGTCCACCATCTAAATTCTCTTTGATAAAGTGTCGGTCAACTTCTATGTGTTTGGTTTTATCATGTTGAACCGGATTATGTGCTATATTGATTGCTGCTTTATTGTCACAATAGAGCTTTATAAGCATAGGACTTGTCTCTTTGAGGTCTTCAAGTAACTTTTTCAGCCATAAAAGTTTGCAAATCCCATGAGATGTTGCTTTAAATTAAGCCTTCGCACTACTTCTAGCTACCATAGTTTGCTTCGTACTTCTTACTCCTTCAAGTCACTAGGTTGCATCCAATCAATGTATAGTAGCCTGATGTAGATTGTCAATTTGTTATGCTTCCTTCCTAATAACATCTGTTTAAGCTTTGATTGGTGAGTGGCCATGATTCTCGAACATTAAACCCCTTCCAAGTTTCCCTTTTAAATACTTGAGAATTCAATTGGCTGCTTCAAAACGTTTTTCACTTGGTGAGTGCATAAATTGACTCACTACTACACTCATTGCAAACGCTATGTCTAGTCGGGTATGAGATGGATAAACGAGTCTTCCAACTAACCTTTGAAATTGCTCCCGATTTACCATCTTATTTGCACTTTGTGGTTGTAGCCTAAGATTGGGCTCCATTAGGGTTTCTACTTGTTTGCAACCAAGTAAATTGGTCTCCTCAAGTAAGTCAAGTACATGCTTTCTTTATGATACAATATTCATTCTTAGACCTTGCAAACTCCATGCCTAAAAAGTATCTTAGAGCCACAAGGTCTTTAATCTCAAATTCTCTTTCAAGGAACTTCTTTATGACCTCTAGCTCCATTATGTCATCATCGATAAGGATAATGTCATCCACATATACAATGAGTATGACTATCTTACAAGTAGTTGAGTGTTTGTAGAACAACGTGTGATTGACTTGACTTTGTTGATGTCCATACCTTTTGACAACCTTGGTGAATCAATCAAACTTACTGAGGTGACTAGGTCTATAATGTTTACTATGGGGGTTCCAAAGTACTTTTGGGATGAGGTTTTTCCCACGACATTTTACTTAATTAATATGATGCCCACCAAAGTCTTGAAATTTGGCATCCTCTAAATAGATTACTAGCCATTTTCCCACATATTTGCATTTTTACTTCTCTACATCTGAAAATCTTTGGTTGCACTACATTTGTCCACATCCACAAACAAAACTGTTCTAAACTCGATCCTCAATCAGAAAAGTGTGTATTTGTTGATTATTCTACTTAAACAAAAAAGGTACAAGTGCTATAATCCTATTTCAAAAAAGGTACACATTACTTGTGACTTCTTTAACTTACATACTTTTCTAGCTCCAAGCATGCTTTTAAAACCTGGTGGTAGGTCCATGAAGACCTCCTCCTCTAGCTCTCCATTTAGAATAGTATTCTTCACATCAAGTTGAGGCATCGAGCGACTCAAATTTGCAGCAAGGATAGTAGTACGCATATCGAATCAGCTTCTGCAATAGGGGCAAAGGTCTCCTGATAGTCAATTTCATAAGTTTAGGTGAATCCTTTGGCAATAAGCCTTGCCTTGTACTTATCAATGCTTCTATCTGCTTGCTATTTAATCATAAATACCCATTTACAACCCACAATTCTTTTATCTCTTGGTAGTTCAACAATTGTCTAGGTACCATTCTTCTTAAGAGCATTCATCTCTTCCATGATTGTCATCCTTCATTAGTGTGACCCAAGGCTTCCTATATAGTTTTAGGTAGTGAAACACTAGAGAGATTAGAAGTAAAGGCTCTATATAGTTCTGAGAAAGTTTATAGTATGAGACATACTTTGTGATAGGATGCATAGTGCAAGAACATGTGTCCTTTCTAAGTGCAATGGGAACATTGAATTCATGTGAAGCAATGTCTAGATGACTAGATTTAGGAGTTGAACATAGGTTTGGCAAAGAGATACCTGTTTCGTTCAAAGGGCCACCATTTGGAGGAGTTGTTTGGCTTCTGTTCAGCTGTGACTCTCCATTTTGATTATTTTTCCTTTGAGAGTAGACACATAACTCAGTTTGAGTTTGTTTTTGTAGTGGTTCTCCCCCTGGATTTGAATCCATAATGCTTGGTCCATTAGGGAAAGGTTGGATAATGGGTAAAGGTTCGGCGGGTAATGTTTCTGAGTGGTATTTTTGTGGGTCACTCGATAATGACATGGGTAAGGTCCCATCACTTCGCAAAAAGGATCTTCTCTCTCAATGCTCCCCCTTTAAAGATGATTTTTGGTGAAGTAGGGTTGGTTTTCAAAAAATATCACATCCATAGTCACAACAAGTTTATTTGAAATAGGATTATAGCATTTGTACCTTTTTTGTTTTAGAGAATAATCAACAAATACACACTTTTTTGATTGAGGATCGAGTTTAGAACTGTTTTGTTTGTGGATGTGGAAAAATGTAGTCTAACCAAAGATTTTTAGATGTAGAGAAGTAAAAATGCAATTATGTGGGAAGATGGGTAGTAATCTATTTAGAGGATGCCAAATTTCAAGATTCTGGAGGACATCATATTGATTAAGTAAGATGTCGTGGGGAAAACCTCACCCCACGAGTATTTTGGGATCTCCATAGTGAAGATTATAGGCCTAGTCACCTCAAGTAAATGACGGTTTTTTCTCTTAGTTGTACCATTTTGTTGTGGAGTATTAAAGCATGTGGATTAGTGGATCATTCCCTTTTCTTTAAAGTATCTACTAAGAATAGAGTGGAAGTATTCCTTTCCATTGTCAGTTCAAAAGACTAGTATTCGAATGTAGAACTGGGTTTCAATCATGGAATAAAACTCTTTAAACACTTCCTCGACATCGGATTTTTCTTTTAAGAGCTATGCCAAATAGGCGTTGGTATGATCATCAATGAATTTAGTAAACCACTTGGTTTTGGTTATGCTTGTGACTCAAGAAGGTCCCTATACATCACTGTGAATTAGGTAAAATGTTTTGGATTCTTGGATAAGGATGAGGCAAAGAATGAACATGGTGACGTTTAGATAACTGGCAAACTTCTCATTGAAATATTAAAGGATTCAAATTTTTGAATAGAGTAGGAAATAATTGTTTCAAATAAGAAAAATTAGGATGACGTAACCTATTCTGCCATACCATTATTTCGTCTTTAACAGGAATAGAAGTCACACTATTACTTGTAGCTTGAGCTTGTCCACCTTTGAGAAAGCTGTTATCAAAATAATTTTTTTGATCAATAAGTATATAATTGTATTGCAAAGAGGCGCTAAAATAGCAATCCAACAAATTACAGTATAAAGGAACTTACCCCCTTACAAAAGGGCCCATACAACAAGGGAAAAAACAAAAAAAAAAATCCTCTCCCTTAACACATACACACCCACTCTATAAAATCTACTAAGGTCGAAGGACCATCTTTTATCCACAATTTGGTTTCCGACTACAATAAATACACAAAAGATACTTTCAGCTTTTGAATGGACAGCCCGCAATCCTCGAAAGCAATTGAATTTCTGGCTTTCCATATAACCCAAAACAAACATAACGGTCCCAATTGCCACGCCACCTTCCTCTTCTTTCCCACAAAAGAGCCCCTCCAACCTAAAAGGGTTTCCTTGACTGAAAGAGGAAAAACCCAAGAAACTCCAAAAAAAGAAAGGAACAACATCCACACTTCCCTTGTTTTTTCACAATGAATGAGAAGGTGGTCAATTGACTCCTCACACGTATGGCATAAAAAACATCTATTTGCCATAACCCAACCTCTCTTTTGCAGACGATCCAAGGTTAGAACTCTCCCCCAAGAAGCCTCCCACGCAAAAAAGCTTAGTTTGGGCTGCACACAAGAGTTCCAAATAATCTTCGAAGGGAAAGAAGCAAGAGACCCCGACTGCATAGTCCTATACAAAGATTTTACCGAGAAAACCTCATCCTTTGATTCCATCCACTTCACCCTATCCTCCTCATCCACCCTAACCTTCTTCCCTTCCAAGCAACAAAACAACCTTTCCGCTTCTTCCAACTCCCAATCGTTGAAAGGTCTATTGAAACAAGGGTTTTAACTTCCCCTCCTTTCTCCCTCGGCTGTCCACACTTCATTTACCCAAACCTCTTTGTTCGAAGCTAAAGCATATAAAGAAAGAAAAGCCTCGCACAAAGGGATGGTTTCGCACCACTTGTCTTTCCAAAACCTCACCTTCTCACCATCCCCCACCACAAAGCCAAAAGAAGGGGTTACTAGATGTCCCATTTTACTTATTGCCTTCCACAACCCGCCTCCCTAGTCTCACAAGATCTCCACCCGTATTTCCCTCTAATCACTTGGTTCCAAAGTGCCTTTCTTTCATTTGCAAAGCGCCACACCCATTTGCCAAGGAGAGCCCTATTGAAAGCCCCAAGACTCTTGACCCCCAACCCTCCGCTTCTTTTGTCTAAACACACAATTGGCCACCTTACTAAGTGCGGTTTTTGCTCAAGAGCCCCACCACCCCACAAAAAGTCCCTTTGGATCTTCTCCAATATGATTCTAACCACCCTAGGCATCTGGAAAATAGACATAAAATAAATCAGCAGATTGGACAAGGTACTTCACACTAAAGTAATCTTCCCCCCTTTTGAAATGTACTAACGTTTCCACATAGCCAATTTCTTTGTGAATCTTTCTTCTATTCCATCCCACGCTGCAACACATTTAAGCGGAGCACCTAACAGCATTCCTAGGTAAGTGGAAGACAATTTTCCCACCTTATAACCGAACTCATCAGCCAACTCATCCACATTCTCAACTCTATCAACCGGAATCAGCTCACTTTTCTCCAAATTTGCTCTTAACCTTGAAATTGCCTCAAACCACATTAATAGCCAACACAAGTACAACAACTGATCCTCCTTTGCTTCACAAAATATCAACGTATCATCAACAAACAACAAATGCGATACCTGGACCCCTTCGCCTCTTCTTCCCCGAATCAAACAACGCGACGAAAAACCCCCAACCACTGCTCTCTTTAGCAAACAACTAAAGGCCTCCATCACAACTACAAATAAGTAAGGCGATAGGGGGTCTCCTTGCCTTAACCCCCTTGAGCTTTGGAAAAAACCAGTAGGGTTTCCATTTACCATAACTGAATACCTAACAGTGGATAAGCATCACTTTATCCACCTGCACCATCTTTCCCCAAACCCCATCTTCTCCAACACCGCTAAAAGAAACGCCCGGTCCACATGATCATAGGCTTTCTCAATGTCTAATTTGCAGAGAATCACCCCTCTATTGCTTTTCACAATGGAGTCAATCGCTTCATTAGCAACCAACACTGCATCCATGATTTGCCACCCCTCCACAAAAGCATTTTGGGACATTGAGATCACCTTAGCTGTTATCAAAATAATAGAGTCCATCAATCATCCTAGACTTGCCAATCATCCTCCTTGCATTTTTACAAAACAGTTAGAATCTTTGTTTAATTTGCTAATTGACAAAAGATTGCTAGAAAGATTGGGAACATGGAGGATGTATTTGAGAATTAGATTTTCACAAATAATTATAGAACATAGGGAATAAGTGGTAAATAATCATGATTGATTGGTCATGTGATCAGATGCACTAGAATCAATGATCTATGGTATTGAATTTAGGGAACTAGTAAATGCATTACTTGTTGGAGCCAAAGAGCCAGAGGGTACACTTGAAAGTTGGACATGATTCATCATTTTGGAGAAATACTCTAGTTGTTCTTTGCTAAAAGGAATCTCGATTTCTGCTATAGCTTGCATTTCACTGCCAATCTTTTCTCTAGGTTTTCTTTCCTTTTAATTTTTTGGTTTTCCATTCAATTTCCAACACTTCTCTCTAGTGTGCCAAGGCTTGTTGCAATAATCATACCAAACCATGGGCTTTTCATCAGGATTCTTTGATATCTGGGTTGCAGGTCTTTGATTGTATGTTTCTGTAGCAGTTTTATTGGCTAGTGTAGTAGGTATTAAGTAATGAATTCTCACTGTTGAACAAATTTTTTCCCATCATCACTCCCCTGTGACTTTCTTCTCATCTAACCTCAGAGAATGCTTTACTGATTGAGGGCAGTGACTCTTTTCCCAGAACACGACCTCTCACTTCATCCAAATCCATGTTCAGGCTAACTAAAAATTCCATAACATGGTCCTTCTCTACAGTCCTTTGATATTGAGCACTGTCTTTAGCACATGCCCATTCAGGGCCATAAAACTAGTCAAGTTCTTGCCATAAACTTTTCAACATATAATAAAACTTGTTTTTTTTTTTGATAAGTAAAGCAAGATATATTAATAAAGAGGCGGAAAGTTACAAGTATACAGGGGGTATACAAAGCAACAACCCCTCACAAAAACCAAAAAAAAAGAACAACAAGGCTCACCACCCCTTAGTTGGACGCCAACCATTCCAAAAACCCTATAAGGGACATACGCTCCTCACCAATATACAATCTAGCCCAACTCCACAAACTACAAACAAAAGAATTCTTAAGCTTTTGTATATCTAACATTCCCCCCCTAAAAGCTAGCCTATTTCTTTCCTTCCAGACCGTCCAAAAAATACACAACGGAATGGATTTCCATATCTTTTTCCTTTTCTTTCCCACAAAAGGGCCCCTCCAGCTAGTTAAGACCTCCTTTACAGTTTCTGGAAAAACCCACTGCACACCTGATAACCCAAGAACAATATGCCACAGAACTCTGACCACTATACAATGAATAAGAATGTGATTTACAGTTTCTTCTTCACAACCACATAGAAAGCAACGATTGGGTAGCTGCCATCCTCTTTTCTGAAGTCTATCAAGAGTAAGCACCCTCCCCCAAAGTAGCCTCCCAAGCATAGAATGAGACCTTGGTTGGAACTGAATCCACCCAAATGCATCTAGAAGGAAAGACAAAATCATTGGGTCTTGCCACCAATCTATAGGCTTCTTTAACCCTAAATTTGCCATTCCTTCCTCCCTTCCAACAGACTGCATCTTCCTCCATAGAAGGCTTGTAATCCCTCAGAACATGCAACAAGTTCCCTATCATATCCATCTCCCAATCATTAAAGTCCCTCAAAAATCTTAGATTCCACCCCCCTTGACCAAATTCTGATCCCACATCTCCTCCACCATCGCATTCCTATGAGCAGCCATAGCAAATAAATGGGGAAATTTTGGGACAGCCTTGTACCCTTACACCATACATCAGTCCAAAAATTGATTTTGCTTCCCTTGCCAACTATGAACTCCATGTTATCCCAACACCAATCGGTTTCCTTCCATATTTCCTTCCATACCCCCACACCAAAAGCCCCATAAGCCCTCTTTGCTCTCCAACCATGACCCTCTTGCCCATATTTCGCTGTTATCACTTGCTTCCAAAGATCATCTTTATCATAAGCAAATCTCCAAATCCATTTACCAAGCAAGGCTTTGTTCAAGAGCACTAGCTTCCTTAAGCCTAGTCCTCCTTTGCTCTTATCCTCACAAATCGCCTCCCACTTGATTAGATGAGCTTTCCTTTCCATACTTCCCCCTCCCCAAAGGAAATCTCTTTGAACTTTATCTAATCTCCTAGCCACTGACTTAGGCATTCTGAACAAAGACATGTGATAGATTGGCATGCTAGCCAAAACGCTTCTTATGAGAGTGATTCTCCCCCCTTTTGATATATATTGCCGTTTCCATCGCGCTAGTCTTCTTCTCACTTTCTCTTCCACCCCATCCCAAACTGAGGTGGCTTTATTAGGAGCCCCTAATGGCAAGCCCAAGTACTGAGAGGGTAGAGAGCCCACCCTACATCCTAATTCCACTGCCATCTCCTCAATCTCCTCCACCACACCAACTGGGATAATTTCACTTTTGTCCAAGTTAATCCTTAAGCCTGAAGCTACTTCAAACCACAAAAGAATCCAGCTCAAATATGTTAAGTGCTCTTTGTTAGCCTCACAGAACACGATTGTATCATCAGCAAAGAATAGATGGGAAATTTTTAGATTGTGTCTCCTATCCCCCTGAATAGTGCACCCTGAAAGGTAGCCCCCCGTGACCGCCCTCCTAATTAAGGCATCTAGCACTTCCATTCCCAAAACGAATAGGTAAGGAGATAATGGATCCCCTTGACGAAGCCCTTTAGAACTCGAGAAGAATCCAGCTGGAACCCCATTAACTAGAACTGAAAACTTGGCTGAAGATATACAGCTCCACATCCACCCCACCCACTTTGAGCCAAATCCCATTTTGTGAAGAGTCTTCAGCAAGAACTGCCAGTTGATGCTGTCATACGCTTTCTCAATATCCAACTTACAAATGAGCCCTTTCTCTTTTCTTTTCTGCCATGAGTCTATCACCTCATTCGCAATTAAAGAAGCATCAAGGATTTGCCTACCCATCACAAATGCATTCTGAGTTGGGGCTACCACTTTGTTTAACACTCTCTTGAGTCTATTAGCTAACACCTTAGCCAACAATTTGTATAGCCCCCCCAGGAGACTAATGGGTCTAAAATCTCCCAAATCAGCCGCTCCCCCTTTCTTAGGAATCAGAACCAGGAAAGTATGATTGAGGCTTTTGAGAAAGGAGCTTTGCTCATGAAACTCCTTAAACATCTCCAAGATCTCCCCTTTCACAAAATCCCAGCAACTCTGCCAAAACGCCATAGTAAAGCCATCCGGCCCAGGAGCTTTATCCCCACTCATCTCCATTAAGGCTGAATGAATCTCATTTTCAGAGAACGGGATCTCAAGGCCCTCTGCTTCTTGCTGGCTAATTTGATCTAAATGGATCCTCTCAATATCCGGCTTCCACCCCAAATCTTCTGAGAGCCTCTGTTGATAAGCATTTGCAATCCCCTCCCTTACCTCCTGCTCCTCTTCCAACCAAACCCCATCAATTTTAATTCTGTCCAAAGAGTTGTTGTTACGGTGAGCATTCGCCATCCGATGAAAGAATCCCGTATTTTTATCCCCTTCCTTAAGCCAAACCTCCCTTGAGAGTTGTCTCCAATGACTTTCTTCCAAAAGGACCCATTTTTTATGGCTTTCCTTTGCTTCCTTTTTCAATTCTGTCTCTTCCAAAGACAAACTTCTTTCGCTTTCCACACGGTCCCAATAATCCACTTGCTGCAGGGCTGCACTTTTGTTCACTTCCAGATTTCCAAAAACCTCTCTATTCCAAGCTTTCAATTTCTGTTTGAGCTCCTTCATCTTTGCTGCCAATCTATAGCTAGCAGTGCCTCTGACCTCAATTTCCTCCCACCAATTCCGGATAAGGTCTAGAAAACCCTCAACTTTTAACCACATATTTTCGAACCTGAAGGGAGATGGGCCTCTCCTCAGCCCACCTCCTTCAAGCAGAATGGGAAAGTGGTCCGAAACAGGACGAGACAGCCTTCTTTGATTCACCCCACTGAACTGATCTAGCCAGCTAGGAGAAACCAAAAACCTGTCCAATCTTGCCCAGGACTGATTATTCAGGCCCCCGCTCCAAGTAAACACTCCCCCTTGCAACGGTAGATCTACCAGCCCTAATTCATCAATAATATGAGCAAATCTCCTCATGGTTGGGGTTATTCTCCCTTGGCGACTTCTTTCACTTTGGAAGAGGGTACTATTGAAGTCACCCCCTAGGCACCAGGGCTCGTCCCAGATTCCTCTAACAGCCCCAAGCTCTTCCCACAGGCATTCTCTTTCCTCTTTAGTGAATGGGCCATAGACACCCGTAAACACCCAAACAGCCCCATCTTCCACATTCTTGAATCTACACGACAGGGAGTACTGTCCCTCCTCCCAATCCACAATTTCCAACGACCTTTTATCCCAGCAAATCAACAGACCTCCCGCCGCCCCCTCCGCATCCAAAGCCCTCCAATCTAAAAATCTTCCTGTGCCTAAACTTCTCACCACCCCCTCTGACATTGGCTGGATCTTTGTCTCCTGAATACACAGTAAGTCAACTTTTTGATTCCTTATAAAAGTCTTGATAATCTTCCTCTTGGCCCTGTCATTCGCCCCCCTCACATTCCAACTTAACAGCTTTAGCTTCATTAATCTACTGCAAGCTGATCCCCTTTGCCCTGTGAAAGGCTTTTTTGCTTACACCCTTTCTCAAAATTAATTGAGCACTCCAGTCTCTTCAATTCCCTTTCAAATTTTGACTTCTCCATCACTTCTTTGCTATGAATTCTCTCCCGTCTCTTTCTTATTTTGATCAAGAAGTTCAAAATTTCCCTTTCCAACCCTTCTGTCGAAAAACCCAAAAAATGACTGAACTTGGCCAAACTGCTTTCTTCCCATCTATCCTCTTTCTCAGTTCTGACCTCTTGAAGTTCTGTCCTCTCTGGATTCCCCTCCACCCCCCTGGCCAAAATGGGGTCCTTATTGAATTCTACCAAGTCCCAGCATCCATTGCCATCCATTCCGAGACCAACTTCATTACTTTCCTTTTGCAACCCAGAATGATCGAAAGGCTCCCCCCCGGGAGTCCGATCAAAAGAATACAAGATGAGATGAGAAGACCCATATCCCCTTTCCCTCTCTATCCTTAACCCTGAAACATACCTCATAGCTTCCTCTGCCAACGCCTTGTCTGTTGCTGAAATAATGGCTTTCTCCCTTGTCTTCCTTGCTTCCTCTGGCTCCCATATGACTAGGTGCTCTCCCTCTGAAGAGCTTCCGTTGCTGGCAATTCTACAGTCCAGAAGATTTCCTTTCTCCAGGGATCTTTTACCTTTGATTTGGACCATGGACTGACTTGATCTGGCCTCTTCCAACTCAACCACTGGGCCTCTCCCGACATGAGCCCATCTTTTGGGCTGGTTGGTCTCTGGTCCACCAGGACTGGCCATCCCTTCCTTTAATGTCAGGCCCCTCGCTATACTCAGCCCACATGGGCTTTTCTTCTTCTCTTCCCCCCTTATCATTGGCTCCTGGGCCTGATCTACTTTTCCCTTCCAGCCCAAATAACTTTCCTGCCAGCCCAGCCTTTTATTTGAACTTACCAACTCCTCGGGCCGTTCAAGGAATGACTCTTGGATCGTGGGCTGAATGACCCCATTCATAAGGCAGCCTTCCTTGTCAAAGGCCCAACTCTTGGACGGCCCAGCCTCTATCCCCGCCCCCTCTTGCATCACTCCTTTTAACTTTAGGCCCAACTGTTTCGGCCCACAGACCCTTCCTTCATAACCCATGGGCGCTGATTGTTGGGCCCGGTCAACTCTCCCTTCCCAGCCCATGACCCTCTTCTGTCTCCCTGTCCCCTCATCTGACGATAGCAGCTCCTCGGTATTTTCAGCGTCCGATTCTATCTCCACGCGCGAGTCGGAGCGTGATATATTGTCATCCCTGACCTCCCCCCATCTTCGACTATCAACCCTAAATTTCTTGACTGACGGCCTGAACTCCCACCAGAGGGCAAGAGTGAACACATCCTCCTCGATCCCAATCTCCAACGTACTCGGTTTGTCTCCGCCGTCCGTCCTAACCAAAATCCTGGCCCATTGGAGCTCTTCCAGATTCTTCGTCTTCGAGTCGGTGTCAATGTAACCACCGCATTCATCCCCCACCCTTCTCAACACAGTCGAGTTCCACAACGACACAGGCAGTCCAAAGATTCTAACCCAAACCTCATTACTTTCGTTCTCCTCCTCCCTGCATCCACTCCATTGGCTCCATTTCTCGAACTTCAGTCTTATCTCTCCCATCATTTTTTCACCTGTTAGGGAAACCCTTTGCGCTTCTTCCAAATATTCGAATTCCAGCAAGATTCTGCTTCTCTCCAGTTTTGCCAGCCCTAGGCTTCCTTTCAACCCCCAAGATCTCGACAGAAATCTCCCCAATTTTTCCAAATCTTCTTCCTCTCCAGACCTAGGGTTCCAACTCCCGACAACACAATACTCCAATTTTTCTAGATTTCTTTGGATTTCCTCCCTCCTTATCTTCACCTGAACTGAGTTTGTAACCCTACAGATCGGTCTCTTTACCACTTCCGCGAAACTTCTCTTCAGATCCATGTTTCTACCTACTTTTTCTTCTTGCGTATTGTTCTTTCTATCGATTGACCTGCGCAGAATCTGTAGATTTCCCGCCATTGCAGTCCATCCCTTTTTTTCCCCTCTACCCTTTGGGATGTATATACAATATTGTTTTCGTTCCAAATCCGTTACTCCTAGTCGGATGAAGCACCCCGCTCTATTTACACTTCGCAGCAGAGAGAAGGATCTCCCCTGTTCCTTCCATTCCGTCACCCATCTGTCTTCCTTCTCATCCCTTATACAGTGGTTTAGGCCTTCCATCAGGAACCCTAAACTCTCCACTCCCATTCTGACCCAAGACGAGACTCCCCCTTTGCTTTCCTCTATAAATATTTGGGGTTTTCCTCTTCTCTCTAGAAGCTCCAGCTCAAACACCTTTGATTCAACTGCGAACCTGCTCCCCCTTCTCCTTCTTCGAGGCT
Source organism: Vitis riparia (assembly GCF_004353265.1). Lineage (NCBI taxonomy): Eukaryota > Viridiplantae > Streptophyta > Magnoliopsida > Vitales > Vitaceae > Vitis > Vitis riparia. Next base: position 4,536,127 of record NC_048449.1, read on the forward strand.
CCTCCTTATCTTCATCTCCCTCGCCGGCGTAGTCTCGCCTATTTCCTTCCTCACGAGCTCGCTCGCTGCCGCTCTCACTCTCTCTCACTCGCTCTCTCTCTCGCTCTCTCTCACCCATATGTGCACAAGTCACAAGGTAAATTGAAGATTATCACTTTTTAACATATAATAAAACTTGTTACAGACATATTCCCTGACATTGCATTCCTGATCTTCGCTTTCAACTCATAAACTTGTGAGGAATTGCCCAAATCTGAGCATGTCTCACTTACTGCATTCCATAGTTGTTTGGCAGTGTCAAGATGCATATATGTTTGGCCGATCTCTGGTTCCATAGGGCTAACGAGCCATTATAAAATCATAAAATTCTTTGCATCTCAGACATGGTATGTAGGATCACTAGATTTTGGGGCATGTTTTATACCAGTCAAATAATTGATCTTACCCCTTCCTCTCATGAATGACTTCACGGATTGTGACCACTGCAAGAAATTATGATCATTCGGTCAAGGTGTAGTGATATGTAGGATTGGGCTTTTAGTAGCCCAAATTAATGAAATCTGACCATTCTGAGAAGTCTAAATGTTAGAGGAATCTACAAGGTTTCATCAGAAGATACCCCAGATATTGTAGAGAAATAGTTTAAGGAAGAGAAGAACTAAAGATGAATATATTGCTTCTGCAAATCTGGTTAATGAACCAGATTGAGAAATAAACGAGAAATCTGGAATATAAACCATATCAAGAAAATAGAAAAAAATCTGGTAGAGGATCGGATAAATGCTGACTTTTTTTGTGAGTGGTTAGCTTGACACTCAAAAGCCTGTCCTAGGGTTTAGGGCGGATCTGATACCATGAACACAAAGATGAATTGAGAATTAATTTCTGATTCTTATTACTGCAGTGTACACAGGATCTACAATCATATTTATAGATACAATGATCAAAATCTATTCAAGGGAGCAACCTATTCACAGGAAATAATTAAAATTAAAATTTAAAGAATAAAATATACTAAAATATTCTAAATATGGATAATATTTCCTAATTTTCAGCGGTGGATCTCCTAATTTTTAGCAATGAATCTGAACCAATCTTTCAGCAATAACCTCTTCATGACACCATAGACCTTTAGTAGAGCCAAACATTGTCTAAAAACTAAAGCCCAAATGCATCTTGCTATTTCACAGTCAAGGAGAATGTGATTTGCTGATTTTACCTCCTGCTCTGTTTTTTAATTTTTCTTTTTTTTGGCTGTGGGGGGTGGTGTTGGGTGGTTTATAAAGTACAACAGTTCACCGTAATGAAGCCCCTACTTCTCAATTGTTCTAATATAAAGTGTCTTTCTTAAACTGTTTTGCATAAAAAAAACTTTACCTTGGATGATGTACAAGAACACTATATGGTTGACACTGGAAACCTTACTAAGATCAAAGGTAAAAGGGCTTTAAAGAAAGAGGAGAGTGAAAACTCTTCTTTGGTGGGTTCCAAACATGTGTATCAGTCTTCTCCTTACTAGCATGCTTCATGTAAATGAGCATGGGAAAACTCTCCATCTCATTTAGTGCCAATCTTGAAACTTGTGATAAAAAACTTGTATTTCAATGACCGATGTTGCCTTCCTCACACAAGTAATTACTTACTCAAGCCTCTTTGTTAATTCTCTGAAGATATTTCCTCTTTCTGATTGTAAAATACTAGCATATCTCAATCATATTTGTGCCAGAGTAATACCTGTATTACACACTTTTTCGATGTTTTTTAAATAAATTTTTCATTTGCTTATATATAAATTAATATTTAAGGAGGTTTATCTGATTTAAAAAAATATATTTAAGGAGGTTTGCATGATAGATTTGATAGCAAGAGTATAAGAGGTGTATGGAAGTTAAGTTTCCTTATATTTTATGTGAATTATTGGGAATGAGGAGAAATGGAGGATGTTCTATTTTTATTTTTATTTTTTATTATTTCTTTATTTATTTATAAATATTAATAAAACAATAGGTTATGAGTTGAGGACTTCTTTAAAGGGGGTGCTGGACAGCATGGAGCTTAAGCTCTTGTTCCTGGACACTATGCTGTCTTTGGACTTCTGTTTCATTATGTCAGTGAATCATGTAGTGGTTCTTAATGCGGTTCTCTCAAAGTTCAAATTAAGCATATTCTGAGTTGTAGCATGTTTTTGATTGATTGCACCCATGCTGTTCATGACTTCCCTTTTTTATTTTATATTTTATTCTATTTTTAATTTTTGAATTTTTTAACAAATATAGATTGTAAGTCTAACCTACACAGTTTGTATTATTTCATTTGGTTGTGATAGTTTTTTTTTTTTTTTTTGATAAATGATAGTTGTTGCTTGAGAATCAACATTGTTTACTTACATTTCATTAAACCTTAAGCTCAATATACATTTTCTTGTTTCCAGACTGAAATGACTACTGCTGAAAGGGAACTTGACCAGAATACCAATTTTGATTGGAACCGAATTCAAGAAAGTGGACAAGAAGTTGAACCACTATTTGGACCTGGCTATACAGGACTTGTCAATCTTGGAAACAGGTAATAGGTCCTTGGGATGTTGCTGGGCCCAATATTGTCATTTCTTGTTTCTTGCTCCTGAGGCCCGGCTTAGGTGGCAAGAAATTGGATGGGGATGTTGAGGCGCAAGGTTTAACTCAATGTTAACAAAAATACCTATAAAAATATTGTTCTTCTTTGCTCATTTAATTTCTTGCAGTTGTTACTTGGCATCAACCATGCAAGTTGTGTTCTCAACACAGTCCTTCTATTCACGGTCAGTTTATTTTATATAACCCATACGAATTAATCTTATGCTTTTGGTTTTGGAGTTATTAATATTATTATTATTATTATTTTTAAATTTTTATGTCCTGTTTCTTATTTTTGATTTTTTCTGGTGTATTCATTTTATTAGATATTACTTGAGCCAAAGTTTGAAAGCAGCTTTTGAGACTGCTCCTGCTGATCCAACTGTAGATCTGAACATGCAATTGTAAGTAGCCTGCATGTCTTTGTTATCAATAGAAAATTTCTATACTTTGTCAAGTTCACTACTCATTAAAAGGTGTTAAAGATGGGCTTGCTTCTTAATCAATTCATTTGTTTATCTATGATATTGTTTATTATTATTCTGATAGAACACTTTAATATTTTCTTTTTTGGTTTGTTAAATGTTTGCTAATTGGCCTTTCATGACGGAACATCTAACAAATGGAGGAAAAAAAGAATTGTTTATTATTATACTGATAATAATAAACAATTCTGTTTTTAATAGAGGTTGAGAAAGTAGAACGCCACATGATTATTTTATTATACTCTTTAGGCTAGATTAAATAGGATCGAATCTTCCAATTATGTTTTGCTTTAAAAGCTACTCTTTTGCATGTTATGGCTGTCTGTTGTTACTTTCCCTCTTGGATGTTACAGTTGCCTGAATTCAACAGCTTTTTTTTTTTGATCAGAAACAAAGAAGAATATATTAATAGAAGAAAAGATACAGGAGAAAGAAAAGTTACAAAAGAAAGAGAAGAAACCAAGGGAAGGATGAGAGGTCGTTCCTACACAAACTGAACAAAGGAGAAAACTCCCAACAATAGAACTCTAAAAACAAAGAGAAACCCCAACAATCTTCAAACTTTTGAAGCGCAAACCGCAATCCAACAATAGAATTCAACAGCTTTTTGCAGCATTTCTTTGATGGAAACAAAAAAAATGCTTTCCCAGCTTTTGATTGCTTAATCTATGTTTCTCACTTTCCTGCAATTCATTTGTTCTGTCATATGGTCGAACATCCAACTGCTTGTAAAGAAGTAAATACGATGGATTTCAAAATAGTAACTATGTGACATGCTATAATCTTTATTTGAGTGAGATGGAAATGTTGACAGGGTCATCAGGTCCAGACCGGTCATTGTTGTGTTTTGATGGCTGGGTTACTTTCAACCAGTTGGACTGTAAGTTACATGGTGGACATGGTCCAGGTTGCAAAATAGATAAACAGTAAAAGCCTGAAAATTTATACACAATCTCATGCTAGCCTATCACCTGGAAATTCAATTTAATTGTTAAAGACACAAGTTTTGATTTTCATTATGGGCATCATCATTATGTACAAAAAAATATGTAATTCCCATCTTTTGATATGACCTGGACCAGTTGTCAGGCCAGATTGCTGGCTTGCTGCTCAGCCTAGTTTACTCATCTGGGTTTGACAACAATCCTTTTAACACTTTTAAGTTGTATGGCAGGACAAAATTAGCTCATGGTATGCTATCTGGTAAATACTCATTTCCAGCATCAGAGGTATGTGGACTATAGAAATACACCGTCTTTGTTATTTTGTTTCTTCATTTGGTGAAATAATGTCTTCTTATTTGTCATCCAGAAAATTGATATTGCAAATGCTGCAGCCCCCATGTCAAGTTCTGTAAGCTTTCTTGCAACCTTTGCCTATTTTATGAGTTGGTTTGATCATGGCATTTTTCAATTTATACCATAATACCTGCTAATGCCCGTTGGTACAAGTTTGCTTTGCATGATTCTGTCATCACCTTGATGATACTACAAGAAAAATGCTCTCTGATGCAACTTATCTGTGTTCTGTTTTGCTTCCTCAACCTGTAACTCAACAACTCTCGAGCAAGTGATGGGCTGTTCTGCCAGTTGTTCATATTTTTACTTAGTTGTTTAGTTATACATGGTCTAAAGTTACAAAAAATTTGTAGTCATCATAGCCATATAATTTGGTCCTATTGATTTGATCCTGCATCTCTTTGTCATTGCTGATGATTTTATCTTCTGACACATCTCCTTTGAATTTTCCTTTGTTTATCCTATTCTCTCCATCTTTCAGAAACAAGAAGGCATACCCCCTCGTATGTTCAAGGCAGTTATTGCTGCCAGCCATCCTGAATTTTCTAGTATGAGACAGCAGGTATGTACACCTTGCTTCTAGTTATATCTTGATAAAACACGCTTTTGACTTGCTTCATTGTGGCCGAGACTTATTTTGATGACCTCATTTACTCTCCTTCCTTTGATGGATGTGCCACCAATCTAGAGTTGGATTGGTGGCTTCTGAGAGCTGGGTTAATATTGCATTTAAACCTCAAAATTTAATTTAATGTATGTGGATCTGGTTTTTCTCCCATCTTTAAGGGAAGAAACATCTGGTTTCAATGAGAAATATTTCCTTTCTTTTTCTAGATAAATTGCAAATAAGAATGGTACCCCTTTTTTCTGACATTTACATGGTATCCATTTTGGATATGCACCCATGTTTTTGTTGCCAGTTATATTGTAAACTTTTTGGATTCATATGCCATGCTGTTACCCCGTTTTTTTTTTTTTGATAAATAAGAAGACAAATATTATAAATAAAAAAAAAGAGCCATGTCTTCGTTAACATTGACATGTTAGAAACCCCATTTCCATTTTGGATACTAGCACCCTTAGTTACCTGGACTCATCAATTTACTTGTGTTGACATGATATCATATGGTATGAATATGGGTATGGGATCTTGCATAGATACACTATTTTTCTTCATATATGGCTATTTGATTTTTAATTGATTTCTTTTTAACTTTCAACTTCCTTAATGGGTGGTAATATTGAAGATAGAGAAGAGTTTGTTGGAATGTGCACTTCTATGTTTGTATTTAGGGATGGGAGAGAAAAGATAGATATAGAGAAAAAAAGGGGGAAAAGGTGGAGACTAACTAAGATTGACAATTTTTCAATCAAATCCTTATATAGTTTGGTTGAGCTAGGGTGAGCAAGCTTTTTTTTTTTTCCTTGCTCAGGATGTTTGGGTCTCACTGGCACCTTGTAGAGTCAATTTCTATGCTTGGGAAGTCGTGTGGGAGAAAATTCGTTAGGTGAACTTATGAAAAGAGTTTTCAGTCATTAGTGATTTGGGTTTTCCTTTGCAAGAAAGGTTTAGAGTTGGCTAATCATATTTTAATTCATTGTAGGGTAATTCACAATTTATGGTTTTTACCCATTAAAAATTCACAATTTATGGTTCTTGTGTTTTCTTTATTTTGGTCTCATGAGTGCTTCCTTGTTCACTTAAGGAGTTATTTTTTGGTTGGCACAAGCACCATGCCAGGAAGGGGAGAAATAGGTTTTGTCAGATGGCTTTTCTGGTTCATTTAAAGGGAATGTAATAGGCGGTGTTTTGACAACATGGAGTGCTTGGAAGTGTTATTGGAGAATCTCTTTGCAAATGCTTTGTTCTCTTGGTCTACTGTAGATTCAGATGTTAATGTTGGTTCCATTCTTGACTTCTTTGATTGTGTTGGTAGCTCCTAAGATATGGTTAGTTGCATGGGTTGTGCCCCACTTTCTTAGGTGCTTTTTTTTTATGTATTTAATCTTTGCCTAAAATAGAGAGAGCAAGAATGAGAGAGATAGAGTTCTTATCAAGGATATCTTTGCTTTTTGGTTGATTTCTAACTGATTATTCCTTCTCTCTGTTTTAGCATGTTAGTCTACACGTCGAGACGAGTTATTAAGAACGCAATCCTATGCAACGTAGCTTGCATCCATGTCCTTGTGACATAGTTGATTTTAGCACATTATCAAATCTAAACTTTGGAAACCAACAATACAAAGCCTTTGTTCCACAGTGAAGTGTCTTCCCAGAAGAAATTAGGGTCATCATCATCATCCAATACCACCCCCTACTAAATGTATTTTTTATAAGCACAATAATATAAAAGGGTCCAAGCCCAAAGCGAGGACAACATGCCCGGGAAAGCTAATCAATCTATTTGGTGAAATTAATGTATCATCAAATGATTGTTCATCTTCCAATTGCCAGTTCCATTGGATTCTTGAAATTATTTAACAATAGTGCCTGGAAAGTTCTCTGACTTAAGAATCGCAGTCCGGTCTGTGGTTGTACAATATTCTTACTGAGAACTATCTAGTCATGAGGTTGCAGACTATTATTGTGAGGCATGTCTACACAGAGTTGTTCAGTATCCATGCTGGCTGGTGACATCTCTAGGCACATGTTTTATTGCTGATCAGCTTTTCCCTTGGTACCATTGATTTAAAATACCTACCAAAGGTCTAATGTGGGCTGCAGCTGGTCTAATTCAGGGTCCCTTTGGTACAAACTATTGGAAGGAGAGCTTTTGCCTCTGGATCTTCTGTTAGAATTTTTAAAGAAGTACTGTTATTAAAATGCTTTTTTTTTTTTTTTTTTTTTTTTATAGGTAAATGCAGATTGTATTAATATTTAAAAAGTATACACGACGTATACATAACAATAATAAAAAAAAGAAGGCGTGACTACACAAAAACCAGCAACCGCCTCCTACAAAGAGCCCCAGTCCACAAAATCTAACAAAGTAGATCCATCCCAATGTACAATTTGACCCAACCCCAATAGTTATACAAAAAGGAACTTTTAATTGTTTGGTGTTTGGCTGACCCAATCCCACTGTTATAAAAATGCTGTTAGGTGTTTGGCTATCAGTTAAATTAGTGCTCTTAAGATTGAATAGATCGTTTGGCAACACATAACAATAAAAGTGCTTTTAGTAGCGCTTGATTATTAGCAAATACATGCAATAGATTTTTCATGCATAAATATTTGATGATATATTAATTGTTTCATAAATATATTGCTTACTATGTTTAATATAAATTATTTTTAAATATAGTTTTATCTTAAAAATGTATGGCATATTCGGGACATTGTGAACAAAACAAAAATTTAGTACATAAAACAGGGAAAATACTTGTTAATTTAACAAACTAAAAAAAAATAAAATTATATAACAAAATATTGATTGTTTATTTGTTTATTCATTTATTTTTTTGATTGGTAAAACAAAGAGTATATATTATAAGGAAATGACTAAACAACATCCCAAATTATACAAGAAGTATATATTGACCGCCAAAATGCTTAACCAAGTGGGGGAGGGAGAGAACAAGAAACTTCACTTGCCTTCTTTTAGAACCTTGCCAATTGATAAAGCTAATAAGAGAAGTAGGGCCCACATCTACAAACACCCTAGTCCAAGACCACAAATTACAAACAAAAGAGTTTTTTAATCTTTGGACCGATAACTCCACATTATCAAAAGCAAGCATGTTCCTTTTGATCCCAACATTCCAAAAGATACATAAAGGGGTAGCCTTTGAAGGCATTTTGTGACCTTTACTGAAAAAGGACCCATGCCATCCAAGGAGTGTCTCTTTAACTGAAGAGGAAAGAACCCAAGACTCTCCAAAGAGAGTAAAAAGCAGCTGTCAAAGAATCCCTGCTTTTGCACAATGGAGAAGAATGTGATCAACGATTTCTTTTTCAGAGTGGCAAAGAAAATATCTATTTTCCAAAGAAAACCCCCTCCTCTGGACATGATCCAAAGTTAAAGGCTTTTCCTTAAGTCACCTCCCAAGCAAAAAAAGCCACCTTGGGTAGCATGCAAGAACTCCAAATGATGCTCCCCGGGAACAATAACGCCGGGCTCCAAAACTAAATAGAGGAATTTGATCGAAAACTTTCCACTCTTTGAAACCATCTGAATCGCCCTATCTTCCTCATCTTTATACACCCTTTTTGCTTGAAGGTTCAATAGAAAGTGTTCCACACTTTCCACCTCCTAATCATTAAACGACCTAGAGAAGCGAGTTCCACCCCCTTTGACTGTTGAGCTCCACATGTCCGCCAACCATGCATCCTTAGAAATGGCTAGGGCAAATCAGGCGGGAAAGGAGACAAAAAATGGCTCGTCTCTATACCACTTATCCTTCCAAAATCTCACTAATGATAGGTGAAAGGAGAGGCATGATGAACACATGTTGTATTTGGGGTTTGTTTTGAAATGCATATAAGGGATTTAAGAAATTAGTTAAAGGTGATAAATAAAAATTAAAAAATTATTAATGCACATCTAGAGTGTTCCGCTTAAGCTCAAATTTCGGACTTCTCAAAGTCTGAAATTTGAGCTTCTCAAAGAAGCCCAAAATAGCTTCTTAAATTGTACAAACACACTTATTTAACTCCGCAAACAGTTACTTCTATTTTTAAAAAGAGGTTTGGATCCTTGAGAAGAGCTGTTTGGTAACAAAAAGCCCATACCAACCAGAGGCTTAGCTGGTGGCTGCATAGGTACAGCCGCTTACCTAGGCTTAATGCAAGGCCATATGTGGTCTGGCTTGGTGAAGGACAATCCAGGTGACACTTTTACATATAACTGTTACCAATCTACTCCAGTTCTATTATTATTATTGCCTTTGTTCTTGTTATTCATCTTTTATATCTTACATAAATACTTGACACCAACTTATCTCTAGGATGCCTTAGAATTCTTTCTGCATTTGCTTGACCAAGTTGAACGAGTTAATGCTGGGCACCCTGAATTGGATCCCTCAAGGAGCTTCAAGTTTGGTATTGAGGAGCGACTTTTTTGTCCATCCGGAAAGGTTGCTTATAATAGAAGGGGGGATTATATTCTTTCTCTAAATATTCCACTGCATGAAGCTACTAATAAAGGTAAGTTTTTGCAATTTTCAATGTTGGTTCACATGTCTAGCATTATTTTCTGATGATTCTAATGTTTGAGAATCCAGATCAGCTAGAAGCCTTTAACAAACTGAAGGCAGAAAAGAAAGCAGAGGGGAAAGAAGTGTGAGTTCAGATGGGCTCAAGTTTTTGTTTCTATTATTTACACCTCTTATTAAGCACATCTAGTTCTATTTTTTATTTTTATTTTTTGATAAATAAGCAAAAGAATTGTATTATGAAGAGGCGCTAAAATAGCGACCCAAAGAAGCACATCTAGAGGCACTAAAATAAGCACATCTAGTTCTATTACACATTTATTGCTAAGCATATCTAGTTCTAGCAGATCTGGTGATGAAATCGTTCGTCCAAGGGTGCCTCTTGAAGCTTGCCTAGCAACCTTTTCAGCTCCAGAGGAGGTTCATGGTTTTTACAGCACTGCCTTGAAGACTAAAACAACCGCAGTCAAGTACGTTTTTATGATGTTTCTATATTTTGAATTCTAATATCATGTTCTACACATATCTGCAACTGTTTTTCATTTTTCATTTTTTTTTTTATTGATAGATATATTGGTGTATCTTCTTCTTCCTTTTTCTTCTTCTCCTTCGTTTTTATTTTTAAATTTATTAAAAAACGAACATGGACAGAACTGACTTACTTATTAGGCCTGAATAGGGATTGTTTCACCAACTTGTCTAATATCAGCTCTCAAGTTGGTGGCTCACCTGTTATGCTGGCCATTGTTGGAAAGATTTGAGAAAAATTAAGCTATAATTGAATGGAATTTTTTTTTGAGGAACTTAATAGTACTCTTCATTTCTCATTGATGGTGTTGGAAATTAAATGCTCATTTTTAACACCACTGCCCAACCCCACTCCACCCCCAGAGTGATTTTGGTTGGTTTTTCTATTATTACCAATTTTTGTTTTTTTAAATTTTCTCCATGCAGGACTGCTGGTCTAACTTCATTTCCTGATTATTTGGTGTTGCACATGCGGAAATTTGTTATGGAGGAAGGCTGGGTGCCAAAAAAGCTTGGTATCTTTCATGTGCCTTTATTTGCCTCCTTGCAAAGCAATTTTTTTAACATTATTACTTTTGTTTTACTTGAAATGTGCAATTATTAATTATTACTACGTTTTTATCATATTTGACTGTCCAGATGTCTACATAGATGTTCCTGATATCATTGATATTAGTCACATGCGTAGCAGGGGCATTCAGCCTGGGGAAGAGCTATTACCAGAGGCTGGTATGTCTTATTGTCTACTATTGCCAAATTCCTAACTAAATCCAGTTCACATAAAACATCATATGTGCATTTGCTTTTCCATAACATAATTTATGTATTTTTTTTAATTTTCCTAGTTGGTATGTGTAAACCTTGTAAATTGTGCCAAACTAGTAATTTTGATTGCTGAAGAACCTTATGCAATAAGCGGAGTTCGAAAATGTAGTAGTTAGATGCAGGGCTTTTATTTTTTCCCATTTGATGAATACTCTTTCTTCTTTTCTGTCTTTTGTGTTTTGCTCTCTCTCTCTCTCTCTCTCTCTCTCTCTCTCTATCTTCTTCTTTTTTTGTTTTTTATTTTTTGGGTACATGTAAACCTGGTCCTCTCTTATATGCATCACAAACTCTTTCTGCCCAAGCCATACCTCAGGCCATCTAGATAATACTGTGAATTATTGCTTATACTTGTCTATGATTAACCTTGATAAACATTTTTTATCACTCTGACCAGAGTACTGAGAGACTTGCACTTGTCTGTGACTCTTGCTTCTGGACCCAATATAAAGAAAATAATGTGGTTTTTTTAATCTTTGAAATTGATGAATTAGTTTAATTGCATCCATAACATATGTCATCTATGAGTCTTGCTAATGGGTCTGATATAAAGCAACTAATCTGGTTTTTCTTAATCATTCAAATGATGAATGAGTTGATAGTAACAAGTGTCTAAGCCATAATTTGGATGATTCTTGAGCAACTTTTCAAAAAAAAAATTCTTGTCATAAATACTCTTCCCTGTTTTCTCTATTTTTACTTCCATATTCTCTCTGGGAGATGTGATTACTGTTCATGTTAACAGTTCACGTTTTAGGCCAGTACTTCTATGGATAAGGTAAACTGGGATTTGGTGCTAGAGGTAGTAGATATTAGATAATGGACCAAGTGCAAGGAATAGAGTGTGCCTCTTAGGAGGGAAAATCTCAACTAACATAAGCGGCCTACCAAGTTTGTCTGCATACTTTATTTCATCATACAATCCTGATGCCTTCTTAGTTTGCCCTTGGAGCAAAGTGGGATTTGGGGTTAAGACCACTGGTGAAATTGAATCAATCTCTTTTCAATGCTAAGTGTTATGGAGATTTGCAGCTGGACGAGAGTGTTTGCATATGGATGCAGTAGCTTGGAACTTGGAAACTTAGGCTGGCAAGGGGTAGGTAAAGGACTAATGAAGTGAGGAGATCTCCTCTGGGGTAGGTGTTGGGAAGGATATCGGAGGCAGGATTGACAATTTTGGCAAATGAATTGGGTTCATGGTAGGAGATGGGGGTAGAGAAGGAATTTTTCTTTCTTTTTTTAGGGATTTCTCATCCCTTATCCATTTGTACAGATCCTTACTTTTATCTAATACAAGACAAAGTATAATTTCTTTGTAATAAATACCAAATAAATAAAGTTCATGTTATGGAACTGATGTATGTGGTTAAGTTGATCCTGGAATTTTTCCAGAATACTTGCAAACTATTCTGCTTCCAGCGCAATAAAATTGTTACTTTGTCCATAAAAGATTCTAGATTTCTGAGAATTGAGGAAATGGAGTTCATTTATTTAGTGTAGAACTGCTTTATGGGACATTGGCTGATTAATATTATGTAAATTGTGCTTCATGGTCCATTTTCGATTTCATTGATTGGTTGGGTTGTAAGTAAGGGTTTTTTTGTTTTTTCTCTCCCTTTGGCCTAGTTGCCTTGTATACTCCGTGTATACTGTCAGGTGTACTTCAGGCTTTCTTTATACAATTGTTTTTACTTATCAAAAAAAAAAAAAAAAAAAAATATTATGTCTTTAAAATAATTGTTTTGCTATAGATATCTCAATAACTATGAGACTTGCCTCATCTGCCTCTGTTGCATCTTGATAATTCTGACACTATCCCATGGTTGTATATTGGAAAATTGTGATTGACGATTAATACTACGCTTATTATTTGGCATTTGTTATTTTTTCTGTGCAGTTGATGAGGGTAAGGTGGAGTCAGAAAAGCTCTTGGCCAATGAGGAGATAGTTGCTCAACTTGTGTCAATGGGATTTAACCATCTTCATTGCCAGAAAGCTGCTATTAACACGTCTAATGCTGGAGTGGAAGAGGCGATGAATTGGTTGCTATCACACATGGATGATCCAGGTATTGCAAATCAAACAGTTGCAACAGATATTTGCTTTAGCAGAAGGCAAATACTTAGGAAGCTCGTGCCTTGAAGATTGTGAATAACTTGATGTGTTTATGGTAGACTGAGGGGAATGATACTGACGGACACTTTTTTTTTTTCCAGATATAGATTTTCCCATTTCTCAAGAGGCAGAAAATGCTGAGGCCTTGTCATTTGTGGACCAATCAAAAGTTGATACTCTGATTTCATTTGGTTTTCAGGAAGACATTTCTCGGAGGGCATTGAGAGCATCGGTAAAATTGCAGTACCTTAGTTTCTTTTGGGGATATGAACGTCATGTGTCATTTTTCTTGTGGTAGGTTATGGGATTTGCCTGACTTTTGGGGATTGGCAGGGTGGTGATATTGAGAAAGCAACTGATTGGATATTTAGCAATCCTGATGCTGCTAGTTCATCAGATATGGATGCTACAACAAGCAGTACTCCTACTGCTGATGCTGGATTGCCTGATGGAGGAGGAAGTTAGTTTCTTATATACCCTTCTGTTATTGTTTTGTTTTATACATGTACATGCGTTTGATGATTTTACAACTACATGGTAATGCAGCTGCATTTAGCTTCTTGTTTATCGATGTGGAAGAGGTAAAAAAAGAAAAGTAAAGAATCAAATATGGTAGCAGGAACATTCTATTTTTTAGGATTTCCTTGAATGTAGCTGTTTATATCATGTGGAAATGATGTTCACCCTGGCCTGATATTAAATTTTTGGTTGTTGATTTGGTTTTTCTCAGTTTTTTGTTGTTAGTCATTGATGTGTGGTGATATGAATATAGTCATCATTGAGAGGATTAAATTTTAGTGAACCTTGGAGGATGTGATTATAGTCATCAGAGGATAGCATTTCACTGAAACTTTTATTTGTTTTTATTTTTTCAAAATATTGTTGTGATAATATCTATTCTTCCACACCATGTTGGTAAAATTATGATAATTTCGTACTTTGATATCCACTTTAGACCCATCCATGACAAATTGGCTTATGTTGTGGCATTTCTGAATTCGTCTTTTATTTTACTTCTGATTTAATTTAATAAATTCAATTTTATATTTTGATTTGGAAGAGATAATTTATGAAGACAGTTTTAATGCATGTTTCTTCAGTTATGAATGATATAATTGCTATTATGATTCTGAAATACTGTTAATAAGGGGCTGTATGACATGATGGCATAGAGATATTTCGATATTTCATAGAAAACAGCCTATTAAAATTATGTTCTTGTTTTCACCCAACCTATTATAATCCAATTGCTATGCTTTCCTATGCAGGATACCGACTTATTGGGCTAGTGAGCCACATTGGAACCTCAACCCAGTGTGGTCACTATGTTGCTCATATATACAAGGATGGAAGGTGGGTTATTTTCAACGATGACAAGGTTGGGGCTTCTATTAATCCCCCCAAGGATATGGGATATTTATATTTCTTCGAGAGACTCAGCAGTTGAGTGACATGAAAGATTGTCGACATTTGCAAGATGCTGTGAGTTTCTGGAATCTCAGTGGTACTTGCTTATGGTTGTTGCCTGTAGAATGACTGAAGACAGCACTGGCCGGGTGGTGTGATAAAACTCTTTCCCCTTTGCTTTGCAGTACTTGTGAGTTTCTTCAAATGCAGTGCTCTGGAAATAGGGTCATGGTTTTTTGGGCTTATGACTATTTCTGAATTCTTTTTTAATTAAATTGTGGGAATAACAACTTAAAAAAGGCCGGAATGTCATTCATGAAAATTTTTGTAGCCATGACTTGTTTCTGTCTGACCAGATTTGATCAACATTTTGCCGGATCATCAATTGAAATGGTATATTGTAAAGTGGGAGCAAATATTGCATAAATGTTGATAACTGAGTGCCCTGGTTGGTGTCTACTCAAAGGCAGTATCTAGGTTTCAAAATCAACCGGGACTGGAATGTGCTACATGTGTTGAAAATTACTTTCCTTGGGTGACAATTTTCGTAGTTTTTTGAATCTAAAATATGAACATTAGGCCACTTATTTGTTTGGGTGCATAGAAAACGGGGACTTATGAGCTCAAGTGGTTTTGACTTGCTTATGATTGAATGAATGTTTTCCAGACAGCACTGTGATTGAAACTCTGAATCTTTAATTTCAATTTGCAGTTCAGCCTGGTCCTAGAGTATGTAGTTTCGTGTAAACCTTGACCACGGTTTATTTCAAGATTTACTGACGCTGAATATATAGGTAATTTTTTTTTATTGTATTTAGTTTCTATACACAAGTCTGACCATGCTATATATTCAATCATTTCATCTAAAAACAAAGTCCACTGTAAAAGGGGGTTTGAAACATTGACGGTGAGTAACAAGCAGTCTAGAGTATGCAGCAGCCCGGCTCCTTAGGAATGGGAAAGCAGCCTTTACCTCCCTCGCTTGATGAACTCTGTGTGACAGAGCTTGATGTTCCTTCACTCCCTCCCGTTGTCTCTGAGCTTAATGCTCCTTGACTCTCTCCTTTTGTCCCTGAGCTTGATGCTCCGCCACTGTTTGGTGCAGTTGATTTTGGTGGATAATATGGTGGTGGCTTTTCCCCAATGCATAGTGTTGGTAGAGGTGTAGTCATACAAATAATAGGATAAGGTGGAGATCTAGGCGGAGGGGGAAGATGAATAGCTGGAGGTAGCGGCGGAAGATCTGGTGGTGGTGCACCAGGACCACCAGGATTATGGGGTGGTCTAAGCGGAAGACCAAGTCGTGAGGGACCAGAACCACCGCGTCTATGTGGAAAACCAAGTGGACGACCATGTGGTCTAGGCATAAGATTACCGGGTGTTGCTGCACTAGTACGGCGAGGTGGTCTTGGAGGAAGACCAAGTGGTGGTGAACCGGGACTACCACGTGGTGGTGCGCCTCCAGGAGGACCAGATGGTGGTGCGCTGCCATGGGGATCAGTTGATGGTCCGCTGACAGCAGGACTAAGTGGCGGTGTGGTTCCAGGAGGACTGGGTGGTGGTGTGCTGCCAACAGGACTAGGTGGTGGTGCACTTCCAGGAGGACCAGGTGGTGGTGCACTTCCAGGGGGATCCGTTGCTGGTCCGATGACAGCAGGACTAGGGGGTGGTGCGCTTCCAGGAGGACCGGGTGGTGGTGCGCTGCCAGCAGGACGACTAGGTGGTGGTGTACTGCCAAGAGGACCAGGTGGTCTGTCTGGTTTTGGTGCTTCTGGGCTCATAACCACCTCCCCTTTATACTTTGCCAGTAGCTCCTTCATGCTTTGATGTCCACCCTCCTGCAATGTCCATTTGGTTACTGAGAAAAGAAAAGAAACCTAAAGATTATATTTTCTTGGTTTGCAACCCAAAAAGCAAAGGTTTGGGCACCACGAAGCAGTGATGGTGTTACTTTGGATGGCCTGAACATACTGAACTCCATATCTGCCACTATAATCAAACTCTTTATTGATAAAAAAATGTAGGGGACAAAAAAAAATCTCAAACCTTAAAAAATCTAATTAAAACCCAACTTTTCTCCATTTTCTCTGCAAGATCATGGAAAAGAAAACTGGGAAGAAAAACTATAGACGAATAAAGAGACTAATTACTGGTTTAATTTCCGAGTAACTTACAGAATTTGTAGAATTAATCTTACCAAAAAGGTGTTGTCCCTCATCCTTGGAAACAATATTTTTCAGACAGCAGATAGCAAAAGGTTTGAGATTTCCTTTCACAATATTGTCCAGCTTTCTCTGTACAAAGAAGTGAAAGAACATAAAAAATCAAACAAGAATATTACTGAGAACAGAATTTTTCACCTCCTCTATTTGATTCCACAGAAAACGAAGAAAAAACAGAACCAAACAAGTAATCTTATTCTTGAGGAACCCCCAAAATTTGAGACCATGCCGTGTTCAAAGATTTTGGGTCCTTCCATTTCCCAACACTTTCTCTCCAACCAAACAAGACCTTTAGCCTTGTGACATACTGGGTGGAGTGTCAACCGTCCACATGAAGCTATCATAGTTATTCATGGCAAGATAACTCACAAATGGACTGATTTTCTCGCAATTTGAGGGATGGATGAATAAAGCAGTATACCAAGAAACCAAGAAATGCATGCATTCATAATTAAAAAGATTATTGGAAAGGAACAGAAAAAACAGAAAAGTAAAGACTGTTCATCTTATTGGCGTAACCTTTATTATTGCATTGACGTGATGATCTGCAAGTTGGAAATTGCGATTCTCCCTGTGGTTTTCGATGGGCATGCATTCAGCTGATACCGGGTTGAAATGTTCGTGGACAGCATGAGCTTTCTGTGGGAGTGGTGATGGGTACAAAACGATCTGTAAATCTATGGACACTTTTTCTCACTTTGAAAAGTATTTATTAAAGAGGGACCTTTTACATTTTTCATATTGATATATGTTAAAAAAAAAAAAACATTGAATTTACACTAAAAACACGTTTCAACTTATATTGTTTTTTTGCATGTTGTTTTTAATAATAAAAAATAAAAAATAAAAAATAAAAAGTTTATTTAGATAAATTATTTTTAAAATAATTTTTTATTTTGATTTTATAAAAAGATTATCAGTGCAATTTATATAATATTAATTAAATTTAGTGCCAATATTATTAAAAATAAAAAATAGTTTTGTAATTTAAAAATACATAGTTTTTAATAAAATATAAATAACAATATTATAATAAAATAATAATTTATATATATAATAGTACTATTTAGTATATGTTAGAAATAGATGGATATTAACATCTTTGTAATTTTTTTTTCTTAAAAATGAAATAATTTAAAACATATCAATTATTAATAATATTTTATTTAAAATGAATACCAAATCAAATTCAACTTTTTTAAACAAGTAAAATTTTCATTGTATGTACACATTTAATAATCAATCACGAACATAATATTTTAAAATATTTTGATTTAATTATAATTAAATGGGTCGGTTTTTTAATTTGAATTCTAAATTATTTTTAAAAATTAAAATATCCATTAAATAATTTAAACTATAAATTAAATAAAACATAATTTATAATCTACTTACCTAGTGACAAAATTGAAAAAATATCATTGTGAAAGAAAAAAATTTCATAAACCAATAAATTACTATATGAAGATTAATATAAAAGTAAATTATTATAAGAAGGATGATACCTCAAAACAAATCTTCTAAAATTCTCAAATTAGAAGCTTAATCATGTTACCATTATATAAAATTTTGGTATGACATTTGATGCTATAAAATTTTTCTCTTATAAAAACCACCAACTTCTACTCCTACTAAAAGCATGAATTTTATTAAAAAAAAATATTTATTTTTAATTTATTCATAATTACAAATCTATTTTTATTTTTAAAAATATTTGAATTAAGTTTAATTAATATTATATAAATTGAATTTACAATGTTTTTATAAAATCAAAATAGAAAAATTATTTTAAAAATAATTTATCTAAATAATTTATTTTTTTTATTGTTAAAAACAAGTGAAATAATTTTAGATGTTGTTTAGTTGTTTTCAAGAACTATTTTTTTTTTCTTGAAAATAAAAAATACTAAAAAACACATTTGACAAAAGGAGTTATTTTTGTTATCAATATTCTTTTCAGAGAACAAAAAAACTTGTTTTCCTTGTTTTTTCAATTGTTTAGAGAACAAAAACAACAATCTTGCTCTCCATGTTTTCCAGCTGTTGTTCTCCCTGTTCTCAGTGCTCCCTGTTCTCACTTTCCGTTCTCAGTGCTTCCCATTCCAACAGCACGAGACGAAGGTCAGCTCCACGAAATTCATATATATTGAAGTTTTCTTTTTTTGCTAGATCCGAGAAATTTGTTGGGGAAACGTGATTACCATATCTATATGAGAACTTTTGAATTTATGGAAGTAGAGCTCTCTCTCTCTCTCTCTATAACAAGAGAAATGGAGAAGATTCATAAATCATGCTAATGGCTTGGGGTGAAGCAATGGATGGGCAGATGGATCTAAGTTTTGGTTGATCGACATTGAATTTATGCTCCGGCCTAAAGCATGTATGCAATGCCTAGTTTTATTTTTGTGTGTGGTTTGTCCTTTTATCTTTTGATTTATCTTATTCTTTTTATGTATATTTATTGCGTTAGATCCTTCATTGTCTTCTAAAGATTAGCACTGACGAGAGGTGATTCAAGGCCTTTGTGCAAAGGGGTTGACAAAATAACCATTTATATATCTAGGTTGCTGCATGTAAGTTGTAACACATTGCCATAGAGAAAAGAATATCGGAGATGATGGGTGCTTGGGGTGAAGGAGAAGAGAGACTTGAATGGAGAATATAAATCAATGGCAACATACTGTACTAATATTATGATGAGTAGATCTTTGAGCTTGTTTTTACCATCTAGGTGTAGGGTAGTGGTCATAAAATGAGATTATTGGAGGATTGAGCAATGGGTTCCAATCCATTTTGTACGGAGACATTGAGATTTAAGGAAACCCACAATGGATGAATTCACATGCAAAAGTATATGATCAGAAAATATCATGATGCCAAAGGAATGGAGAACATAAAAAATTTGGGTGTTGATTGTGAACGAACCAAAGTAATTAATACATTACATTGTTCAAACATGTTTTTTGTTTTCCTTATTCTAAAAAACTTTTTTTCTTAACTCAACCAAAAATGTTATTTATTTATTTTTTGTTTTGAAGAACAAAAACTATTTTTCAAAATTCAGTTTCTAAACGCAATTTTATTTTTGAAAACACTAAAAACTGTTTTTAAAACCTATTTTTAAAAGCTATTTTCTAGAACAATTTTCAAAAATAGCAATCAAACTTGCCCTTATTTTTATAAAACACCAAAACATTGTTTTCTGTTTTTTAAATTAAAAATAGTATTTAAAAACAATGAGAAGAAAACACAGTGAAACAGCCCAAAGTTTTTTCATATATATTTTGCTAAGAAGCACAGCTATACACTTTGATACACTTTGTGACATGTATAATTTGATCAAATAATTTGACATGTATAATTTGGTTACTCACCAGATAGAAGCCAGACTGAGGTGAATTTCCCGCCGACTTGGCCGTCTATATATTTAGAATGATTTTCAACCGTAAGTTTTCTTGAGAACCAAATACCAAGATCAAGATCACCGAAGAGATGGACTTGCGCCCATCGCCACTGACACAGAAAGATCAAGCTGTCAACTAACATTGCAACACGGTTTCAGAAGAATATATGGCCGTTGAAAACAGGTGAATCTCAAATTTCCAACTTGATGATCTTCACGTCCATTAACCTATAAGAAGAACAATCTTTACTCTTCTTGTTTTTTCTTTTCTTTTTTAATAATCTTTTTAATTCTGATCACATGCATTTACGTTTCAAACCATCTAGCTTTCCCTGTACAAGGAAGTGGAAGAACATCAAAAATCAAACAAGAACATTACTGAGAACAGCAATTTTCTCACTCCTCTATTTCGTTCCATACAAAACCAAGAAAAAACAGAACCAAACAAGTTATCTTATTCTTGAAGAACCCCAAAATTTGAGACCATGCAGTGTTCAAAGATTTTGGTTCCTTCCATTTCCCTACACTTTCTCCCCAACCAAACAAGACCCTTTAGCCTTGTAACATACTGGGTGGAGTGTCAACCGTCCACATGAAGCTATCATAGTTATTCATGGCAAGATACCGCACAAATGGACTGTTTTTCTCGTAATTTGAGGGTTGGATGAATAAAGCAGTATGCAAAAAAACCAAGAAACCAAAAGATGCATGTCAGAATCTTTGTGATTATTAAGAACGAAAAGAAAAACAGAAAAGTGATGCCTTTATGATTGCATGGACGTGAAGGGAATCAAGCTGGAAACTCCGATTCTCCCGGTGGTTTTCAATGGCCATGCATTCATCTGGCACCAGGTTGAAGCACTCGTCGAGAGCTTGATCTTTTTGTGGCAGTGACTGGTGCAAGTCCCGTTGGGCATGCGGAAGCATTCGTGGTCAACATGTATTTCCAATAGGAGGACGACCTAAACCTTGAGGTCCTGCTCTATCGCTGAATATATGCAATTAAGAGAAAATTAGGTTATAGTTAGTTGAAGATAAGATAGGATAAAGAAGAAAATTAGGTTATGGTTAGTTGAAGATAAGATAGGATAGGATATATATATATCCATACATATCCTATTAATATAATATTTTAAAGTAGCATAGATAATGAGATATTTTATGTTATATTATACTTATATTTAATTAATGAAATATATATTATTTTTAATGTTTAAAATAATTTTTTTATCACATTTTTTTATTTTCTATTTAAAAAAAATGAAAATTGTGTTATATTTAATAATATTTATGATTAGAATATTTAAATTTTATAAATAGTTTTTTTATATTTATTTTATATTATGCTATTCAATATATAAAAATAATTTAGACATCATATATTAATGTCATTTTATAAATATTTTTTTAGTTTTTTTGTTTTAACCATAAATTTAATTTATAATAAAAAAAATTTATTTTACAAAATGAGTATATAAAAAAATAAATTTATACTACAAGGATATGCATATACTATATCTTAGTATAAGATTAAAATATCCCAGAATAGTAAAATAGATTAAAAAAAAATGGTGGAAAATATATCTTATCACTTATCCTATCCCATATTTGGTTGAACATAGGATGAGATAACTTATTTTATCCCATCATCAACCAAAATATAAGATAAGATATAGTTTTTTTTTTTTTTTAATCCTATCCCATGCTAGTTTGGTTGACAGATATGATATGATAGAATATTTATATTTTAGGATATCATATCCTAGGATATGCATATTCTATATTTGATTTCTAATGGGATAATATCCCATGGACATTTTAAAATAGTATATAAATGAGATATGTTATATTATATTATATTTATATTTAATTTATGAAATAAATAAAAAATAATAGGAAATATATATATATATATATATATATATATATATTATTTTCAATGTTTAAAATAAAAATTACATCACATTCAAATATTTTCTATTTCTAAAAAATTGAAGTTTTAGTTATATTTAACAATATTCATGATTAAAATATTTAAACTCTATAAATAATTTTTTTATATTATGGTATTTAATATATAAAAATAATTTATATATCATACATGATTATTATTTTATAAATATTTTTTTTAGTTTTTATTTTTTAATCACAAATTTAATTTATAATAAAAAATTTTATTTTGTAAAATGAGTATATTATTATTATAACAAAATAAAAAAATTGATAAAAAATAAAATTTTGATATATAGGATATGTATATACTATATCTTACCATGAGATTAATATATCTCATGTGAAACAAATAAAAAAAATAGGATGGATAATATATATTACAATTTATCATATTCCATGTTTGGTTTAACATCAAATATGATAAGTGATGTTATAACTTATCATATCCCATCACCAACCAAACACTAGCTATGATATAATATCATATCTCTTATCCTATCTTATACTATATTCAACTAACTAAACATGACCTAAGAGGATTAACTATCGCCTTCTTGTATTTGATTTGTAGAATACAAGTTGTTTAATATATTGTGTTAATTCTTTCTTAGGTTTCCATAATCATCCATTTCCTGTGTTTGCTTTCTTGGAATAAAGGTTGCTTGGTCCAAACATGGAATCTTTATTTCTCAATGAAAACATATCCAAGAACTTCTCTAAGAGACAGGTAACTTGACATAAAGTCCATTAATACTTTGATAGAACCAAACCACAAGAGAAAAGGAGGAAGAGAAGTTGGTTTATTGATCAGATATAGCCAATGTAATAAGTGTTGTAAGTTTGTTCATGTACGCATGCTCTATTTAAATCACATCTTCATGCTATTTAGAAAATTATTAAATACTTGAAAGACATATCTGACTTAATATCTTTTACTCCAATAATAATATTGGGTTGAGGTTAGGGCTTGCATGGATGCTGATTGGGTTGGATGTGCAACAGATAGGCGGTTAACTACTACTTATTTGAACTTCTTAACAAGAAATTTTGTTGCATCGAAAAATAATAATTCGTAGTTGCTTGGTGTAGTGTATTGAGGGAATTTAGGGTGTGACTCAAGGGATATGCTAATTGCTTTAGCTTAAAATAATATTTTTCAGGTTTGAAATTGATAGTGAAGGAACTGATGATGGTATATATACTAGGACAGTAAAGCAGCTACAAATATAAGCATCATGACCAAACTAAACATGTAGAGGTTGATAGACGGTCAACTACTAGTTATATATTGTAACTTCATAGTAAGGAACTTTGTTGCATAAAAAGTAATTAATTGGTAGTGGCTTGTTGTAGTGTATCAAGCGAATTTAGGAATATGGGTCAAGGGATATCCCAATTATTTATTTATTTTTATTTTTTTTGCTAAAATGATATTTTTTTAAGTTTGAAATTGTCAATGAAAGAACCAATGATAGTATATACATATATATTGGGATAACAAAGAGGTTGTAAACATAAGACATAATCTAATGCATCATGCCTGAATCAAACATGTAGCAATTGATAGACATTTCAAAAAAAGAAAGTAGACACATGACAAGTCCACACTCCTTATGTATTATCATCTTAACATCATTAGACCTTTGATAAATATTTTTGCATCAACTTGAGAGAAAGTATTAAAGATATTGCATAACTTGAGGGAAAGTGTTGAAAATGTTGGTTGAGGGAAAGTATTGAAGATATTGCATAACTTGAGGGAAAATGTTGAAGATATTGGTTGACTCTTTCTTAATGCGTGGAAGGTTGGCAAACATCCCAAATCATGGGTTGATTCCTCACAATGGGAAAGTTGACAAATATCTCATGTATCTATTAATAGTGGGCATGTAATTTCTTAGTTGTATGCCATAAAAATAGTTTTTTATTGTATTTATTTTGTAAGGTTAATTTCATTTGAATCTCCCAAAGTTTGATCTAAATACATCTAATCATTATTGGTTTTAAATTTTGATTAGTGGGCACCCTTGTAAATTTATTTTATTCATAAAATTTATTTTTGAGACAAATTTTTGATAAAAAGATTCTAAATAGGTATGTTTAACAAATATTTTAGGTAGGTGTATTTTAAAATTTCCTAAACACTAAATTTTATTTATAAAATACATAGGTGCTAACCAAGAAATTTGAAACCAACGATTGACTTAGTGTATTTCCATTAAACCTTTAAGGTACCAAGGAAGTTAACCCTTATTTTCTATACATGGTTGTCCATAGTTATTCAAAAGAAATAAGAAGGAATTGTTTTCCTACCCAAGTCCGACCGAGCTATTCAATCATTTCATCTAAAAACAAAGTCATGACTATAAAGGGAAAAGGAGGTGAGAAACATTTATTGTGGGTAGCATGCAGTCTAGAGTATGCAGCAGCCGCACTTTTTAGAAACAGAAAGGCATCGTTGTTTTTCTGGAGGGTCCGCCGGCAAAGCACTTGCAGGATAAGGCTTAAGCTCCCAATTCCTTTGAGCGGGAATTTGTCTATTTTCTGTTTCATTGGTTTTACCTCCCTTGCTTGATGAATCTTGTGTGCCTGAGATTGATGCTCCATGACTCCCTCCCTTAGTCTCTGAGCTTGATACTCCTCGATTCCCTAACTTTGTCTCTGGGCTTGATGCTCCTTGACTCCTTCCCTTTGTCTCTGGGATTGATGCTCCTCGACTCCCTCCCTTTGTCCCTGAGCTTGATGCTGGCCCCCTATTCGGTGTAGTTGATTTTGGTGGATAATATGGTGGTGGCTTTCCCCCAGTGTATGGTCTAGGTGGAGGTTTAGACATACGAACAATATGAACAGGTGGAGATCTAGGCGGATGACAAGGACGAATATGAAAAGGTGGAGATATGGGCGGATGACAAGGACGACGAGCTGGAGGTCTAGGCAGAAGCCCAGGTGGTGATGCACAAGCTAGAGCTAGTGGTCTAGGCGGAAGATCATATGGTGGTGCACCAGGACGAGCTGGTGGTCTAGGCTGAAGACTAGTTGGTGGTGAATCAAGACGACGAGGTGGTCCAGGCAGGAGACTGAGTGTTGGTGCACCAGGACGACGAGGTGGCCTAGGCGGAAGATAAGGCGCCGGTGCGCCAGGAGAATCAGGTGGTGATGCAATTCGAGGACGACCAGGTGGTGGTGCTCTGCCAGGAAAACTAGGTGGTGGTGGGCTTACAGGATGATCTAGTGGTGGTGGGCTTACAGGATGATCTAGTAGTGGTGGGCTGCCAGGAGAACTAGGTGGTGGTGCGCTTCCAGGATGATCTAGTGGTGGTGGGCTGCCAGGAGAACTAGGTGGTAGTGCGCTTCCTGGACGATCTAGTGGTGGGCTACCCGGAGGACTGGGCGGTGAGCCTGGCGTTGGTGTTTCTAAACTTATCATCTCCTCCCCTTTGTACTTTTGCCCTAGTTCCGCCCGGCACTGAAGTCGACCCTCCTGCCATGTCATATTTGGTTGCTTGAGGAAAGAAAAGAAAGAGCAGAAAGAAAAGAAAACTTGGAGTAATTTTTTTTTGGGTTGCAACCAAATCTAAAATAACCACATTCCGATTTTTAATAATACGTCTATACAATAGATCCAAATTATAGGGAGTGTATCCACAAAATAATGGTTGACTAGGATTTGTTACTTGACTTTCCATTCTTCTTCACCCTCTACTCATTCAGCACCCAAGTTGCGAGGAAATGGATCCATGTGTACAACGGCTCGCCATGAATAAATCACGTAAATGTTTTTTAGTTCTAAATATTAATTTAAATATTTTTTTTTTTATAAAAAAAACTTAACATAAACATGTGTAAGAATCCGTGTTGAATTGATAGCAACATATTATCCCTATCCATATATATATATTAAAAAAAGGTATATATGCAATATGCAAATGTTTTTAGGTCTAAAAATATCAATTTAAATATTCAAATTCATTTAACCTACATGTACACGAAAAAACAAAATTAGGGTAAGCTTGGGTTAAATGTCCAACAACCCTTCGAAACCTGAACTTGTGCATTATTATTATTATTATTATTATTATTATTATTATTATTTTATTATATAGAAAAAAAAACTATTAAGAGGTATGATACAAACTAAATGAAGATTAATATGAACATAATTTACAATAAGAAAGATCTTATCTTGACATAAATCTTAAAAAAATTCTCAAAATTAAAAGATTAATCACAGTACACATAAAATTATCATAATGCAAAATTTTGGTATGACATTCAATTCTATAATTTTTTTTCTCAAATGGAAACTATTTACTTCTACTTCTATTACTATTTAAAAAAAAAAAAAACACAAAGTAAAGTGTATTTCAAATATACCCTTAATATTTTAAGATATTGTTAATTTTAAATATATATTAATGATGCAATTATTTAGTATAAATCTATAATATTTAAAAATTTTAATTATAATATAAAGAAGTATTAAAATAAAACTAATGGGGGATGATTTTGCATTTAATATTACTAAATAAATACTATAAGTTAAGAATTTAAATAATTTGTTTGAAAAAAGTTATAAAATTTGAGTTACTAATTTGAAGATCAATTTTATATTTTTGTGGTATTATTGTTTATTAGAAAAGTAGGTAAACTACCTATGCATTTTTTTGTCCCATCATCAAGGCTTTCCAATTCCATTTTCTTATTATTAACCTCGAGATCAAGAAAGAAGCCTGTTTATTTTCTATACATGGCTATGGATTGATCACTAGTCGAAATATGGTTAGAGTTCTTATGCGTCTTGAACTTATATTAAATGTAATTAATATAATTTTCATAATATTTTTTGTTATATGTATATATATATATATATCAAGGTGTAAAAATGTGACTATGTCCATCCCGTTTGAATCATATTTGTAAGGAAAAAAGAAAGAAGGAAAAAAGTTAGAAGAAAAACCATAGATGAATAAAGAGACTACTTACCGCTTAAATTATCTTGAACTGGCCATTTCAGTCTTCTGGGAATCTGAAATTCCATGTGAAGTTTCTTCTGTGATACTTCTCTTGCTTTCTGGGTTACAAACCAAGAAAATCAACTCTTTAGTTTTCTTTTTTTTTTTTTTTTTTTTGTTTTTCTTGTCTTTTCTTTTCTTTTCTCAGCATCCAAATGGCACATGGCAGGACGGTGGACTTCAATATATACCTGGAGGAGCTAGGGGCAAAATACAAAGGGGAAGAGGTCATGATGAGGTCAGAAGCATCAAAGCCAGACGCACCACCACCCATCATTGTAATTCATAGCATAAGAAAGATTATGAAAAAAAGAAAAAATAAATAAAAGAAAGGAAAAAACAAGGAATTGAAATTGTTCTTATTGGAGTAACCTTTACGATTGCATGGACGTGAAGAGGTTGAAGTTGGAAATTGCGAAACTCCAACTGGTCTTCATTGGCCATGCATTCATATGCTAATATATAACGGCATAGCCAGTGGGAAATTCACCTGATCAGTCTTCTACTGCAGATTGCAGTGACCAACCAAATATTGCCAACTTCATGATATTTTTATTAAAACTTCTATACGATGAAGAGTATGATTGATAATGATTTTAGAAACCGTTTTTAACATTTCTAATATTTAAAATTTTTTATCATTTAAGTGTTAAAAAAGCTAAAAACATTTCTTAAAATCACTGTCAAATACACTCGAAATGTGTTAAAGCATATAGCTCAACCCCACCTTATTATTTTTTAATTTTTAATGAAACCTTAAATCATAATAATTAATTAACCTTAAAATACAATTGTTATATGGGCAAAATTATCATTCAACAAATTAATTAAACAGGAAGTGAGAATATTAGCATATTCTAATAATATGACTTACTAAGGTTATATTTGAAATTAATACACTCTACTTTGTGTGTGTTATTTTTATTTATTTTATTTTATTTAAAGTATGTAATAGAAGGAGAAGTAAGTAGTTTCCATTTGAGAAAAAATTTATAGTTATAAATATCATATCAAAATTTTACATTATGATAACTTTATTTGTATTATGATTAATCTTCTAATTTTGAGAATTTTTGTAGATTTATGTCGAGATAAGTAAATTATGTTTATATTATTAATCTTTATTTAGTTTATATATATATTGAAAATTAATCTCCATGTTTGTATCATACTTCTTAATAGATTTTTTTTTCTACATAATATAATTAGAAAAAAAAATTAAATTAGAGGATGAATTCTACTAATTTTAATAACTAATATATTTTTTCCCTTATTTTATTATGAAATGAATTTTGTAGAAGTTGATTTTTTCTTAGTATTTAGAAGTAGAACTAATTTATTTATTGTGAGCCACTGTGCAAATGGATCCATTTCCTCGCAACTTGGGAGCTGAATGAGTTGAGGGTGAAGAAGAATGGAATGTCAACTAACAAAATCCTAGTCAATCGTTATTTTTGTGGATGTACTCCCTATAATTTTTAAATAATATACATGAACTAGATAACTTTTCTATTGTGACGAATCAACCCATGATTTGGGATGTTTGCCAACTTTCCCATTAAGAAATAGTCTAGTAATATTTTTGACACTTTCCCGTAGGTTGATGTAATATCTTTAATACTTTTCCTCGAGTTGATGCAAAGATATTTATCAATGGTAGCTTTATTAATTTTTAGACTAATGAATTGTTCATTTTTTTCCAATTATTATAGTATCTTTGATAATTCAATTTTGAGTTTATGAATAGTTATTTATGCTAAAATAGTAAATGGTAATTTTCTTTTATGATTTTGTGGCATTTAGCTTTTAGAGTCTATTTGACATCAATTAAAAAAAATGAGGCGCTTGAGAAAATTTAGGAAAAATTTATAATTAGAAATTTATGGATAAAAATTGGATTACAATAACTTTATTATTTCTTTTTTTATATGTAATTATATTTTTATAGATTCTCACTAAAGAAATGAACTTCATATCAAACAACACTTTGGATTCAATTTATGAATACGTTTAACAATTTTTAAAAATAATTTGGAACTCAAAAATTAGATTTAATAACTAAAAAAAAGCAATAAATTAGAATTGATATATTATGAGTCATAACTTAAATTAGAATTGATATACTATGAGTCATAACTTTAGCTTTATTGTTTCTCATATAAATACAATGATATTTTTAAAATTTTATCACTAGATAAGTAGATTATAAATACTTTAAATTCAATAATGTAATTTAAATATATTTAAAATTTTCAAGAATGATTTGAAATAAAAAAAAAAATGACCCAAATGATTATAAATTAAATAAAAACATTTTAGAATATTTTGTTAGTAATTGATTATTAAATGTGTGAAATTTTGGCTTATTTACATCTCAAAAAAGTCTAACTTCATTCATTATTCATTTTAAATAAAATATTATTAATAATTATTATATTTAAATTATTATTATTTATTTTTAACAAAAAAAATTAAAGATATGTTAATATTCATATATTTCTAACATATATTAAAATAGTATATTTTTTTATAAAAAAATATAATTTATGATTTTATTATAATATTATTAATCATATTTTATTAAAAGCTGTTTACTTTTTAATTTATTTGTAATTATAAAACTATTTTTTATTTTTAATAATATTTGAATTAAATTTAATTAATATTATATAAATTTACAATGTTTTTATAAAATCAAAATAGAAAAATTATTTTAAAAACAATTTTTTTAAAATAAAACATTAAAAACATTTTTTTTTCAACTTAAAAACAGTTTTTTAAAAAATGAGAACAAAACATAGTGAAACGGCCCAAAGTTTTTCATTTTGTAATTATGGAATAACTAATTTTGCTTATGTGGCAGTATTTGGTTGGTCAGTGCAATCTACCGCAAAATCTCGCCAGAGACTCAGGTGAATTTCCCGCCGACATGGCTGTTTATATATTGATCCTCCAAAACCAACTAATAATTAACCAGTTAGAGAGAGAACTCTTAAGTTTTCTCGAGAACCAAACACCAAGATTACCGAGAAGATGGACCGAGAAGATGGACTTGCACCGATCAACACTGCTGCAGACAGATCAAGCTGTCGACAAGCATTTCAACCGGGAGAATTGCAAGTTCCATGCTGATGATCTTCACGTCCATGGAATCATGAAGGTTACGCCAATAAGAAGAACAATCTTCACTTTTCTGTTTTTTCTTTCCTTCTTTATTAATCTTTTTAATTCTGAGTGCATGCATTTCTTGGTTTCTTGGTATACTGCTTTATTCATCCGTCCCTCAAATTGCGAGAAAATCAGTCCATTCGTACGGTGTCTTGCCATGAATAACTATGACAGCTTCACGTGGACGGTTGACACTCCACCCAGTATGTTACAAGGCTAGAGGGTCTCGTTTGGTTGGGGAGAAAGTGTAGGGAAATGGAAGGAACCAAAATCTTTTAACACTGCACGGTCTCAAATTTTGGGTTTCTTCAAGAATAAGAGAACTTGTCTGGTTCTGTTTTTCGTTTGTTTTCTCTGGAACAAAATAGGGGAGGATAAAAATTGCTGTTCTCAGTAACATCCTTGTTTGATTTTTGATGTTCTTTCACTTCTTTGTACAGAGAAAGCTGGACGATATTGTGAATAAAAATCTCAAACCTTTCGCTATCTGCTGTCTGAAAAATATTGCGTCAAGGATGAGGAACACCACCTCCTTGGTGAGATTAATTCTACAAATTCTGTCAAGTTACTCCGAAATTAAACAAATCATTTTTCACAAACTTCTTGTTGTGATCTGATTGAGAGCAGATGGAACCCAAAGTCGGAACTTGCATAAGACAGAAATGGCCAGTTCAAGATAATTTAAGCGGTAATTAGTCTCTTTATTCATCTATGGCTTTTCTTCTGACTCTTTCCCCCCCGTTTTCTATGAACTTGCAGAGAAAATGAAGGGGAAAAAAAAGAGTGGGGTTTTATTTAGATTTTAAGTTTTGAGATTTTGACCATTGAAGAGTTTGATTACAGTGGCAGATATGAAGTTAATTATGTTCAAGCCAGCACTACTTCTTGAGCCATCACCAAGTCCTCCTGGAAGTGCACCACCAACTGATCCTCCTGGCAGCGCAGTACCACCACCTGGCAGTACCGGTGCGACACCACCAACCGGTCCTCCTGGCAGTGAGCCCTCACCAAGTCCTCCTGGAAGTGCACCACCAACTGATCCTCCTGGCAGCGCAGCACCACCACCTGGCAGTCCCGGTGCGCACCACCAACCGGTCCTCCTGGCAGTGAACCACCACCTAGTTCCCCTGGCAGCGCACTACCACCTGGTCTTCCTCCTAGCCACCTCGTACTCCTGGTGCACCATCATCTGGCCCTCTGCCTAGATCACCTCCTCGTCGTAGTGCAGCAACACCTGCTAGTTTACTACTTAGACCACATGGCCGTCCACTTCGTTTTCCACTTAGACGAGGTCGTCCTGGTCCCTCACCACTTGGTCTTCCGCCTAGACAATCCGATACTCCTGATGCACCACCACCATGTTCTCCACCAAAATCAACTGCACCAGACAGGGGGGAAGCATCAAGCTCAGGGACAAAGGGAGGGAGAACCAGTGAATCAGAAAATAGAAAAAATCCCACTCAAAGGAATTGGGAGCTTAAGCCGTATGCTGCGGGTGCTTTGTCAGCGCCGCCGACAACTTCAGTTAATCATCCTCGTCGTCCGCCTACATCTCCACCTTATCGTATTACTGGTACGTCTAAACCTATACCTACACCATACACTGGTATAAAGCCAGCACCATATCATCCACCAAATTATCCACCAAAACCAACTGCACCTGTACCTACACCATACACTGGTAGGGGAAAGCCACCACCATATTATCCACCCAAATCAACTACACCAGACAGGAGGGAAGAATCAAGCTTAAGGACATGGAGAGAGAGTCCAGGAGCATCAGGCTCAAGGACAAAGGGAGGGTGTCAAGAACCATCAAGCTCAGTCACACAGAACTCATCAAGCGCGGGAGGTATAACCAATGAATCAGAAAATAGGCAAAATCCCACTCAAAGGAATTGGGAGCTCAGGCCTTATCCTGCGAGTGCTTTGCCGGCGGACCCCCCAAAAAAAAAACAAGTGCAATTGCTGCACGCAATAGACTGCTTGCTACTCACCAAAATCAACTGAAAACCACTTAAGCTCATAATGACTTCTTAGTTCATTTCATTTTTTTTGTTTCTCTGTCCTACTTTCTTCCCAGTTTTCTATGCACCCAAACAAATAAGTGGCGTAATGTTCATATTTTAGATTCAAAATACTATGAAAATTTTGTCACCTAAATACTTAAAAAGAAACTAATTATTTTTAATATTTTTAACACTTGAATGATAAAATTTTTTAACTGTTAAAAATATTATAAAAGTATCATAAAATCATTATGAAACGGACTTGCTTTAAAGTATTAGAAATACTATAAATGATTTAAAAAATCACTGTCAAACATACTAAAATTAAGTATAACACCACTTATAGCATTTTATAACATTTTTAATTTACATTTTTGATAACATGTTCTGTTATTAACATTAATGAAACTAAACCACTAAATCACTTCACACATGAGAAACCACTAAACCAATTGATAAATTACTCAATCACCTATGAAAGTAATTTCTTTTTTCCCCTAAGAAGCATATTATATATTTTTAACACACTTTGTCATGTACAATTTTGATTTAAAAAATTTGTGCACATGGCAATATTTGTTGCTCACTTCAATCTCCGACAAAAGACTCACGACAAAGAAGCCAAACTCAGGGTCTGAATTTCCTTCCCACTTCCCACTATACCCATATATATATAACCGCCAAACCCCCAACAACCATATTATAACTAGTTAGAGAGAGAGAAAGATGGTGTTTTAATCACTAATCAAAAGTGATTTTGTATTGTAATTTTTCTCGAGAACCAAACACACCAAGTTCACCAAGAAGACGGATTTCCATCCTGTGCACCCATCACCACTGCCACCGGAAGAGCAAGATGAAGATCTCCACGAACACTTCGACGTGGTAGTAGATGAATGCATGGCCAATGAAAACCAGTTGGAGTTTCGCAATTTCCGACTTCAACCTTTTCACGTCCATGCAATCATAAAGCGTACGCCAATAAGAAGAACAATTTCAATTCCTTGTTTTTTCTTTTCTTTTTTTCATAATCTTTCTTACGCTGAATGCACGCATTTCTTGGATTCTTGGTATGAATTACAATGATAGCTTCATGTCAATGCTTAAACCCAGTTGGAGTTTCGCAATTTCCGACTTCAACCTCTTCACGTCCATGCAATCATAAAGCGTACGCCAATAAGAAGAACAATTTCAATTCCTTGTTTTTTCTTTTCTTTTTTTCATAATCTTTCTTACGCTGAATGCACGCATTTCTTGGATTCTTGGTATGAATTACAATGATAGCTTCATGTCAATGCTTAAACCCAACTGGTCATTATGTTTGTTTGGTGAAGAAATGTAGGAAAGAGAAGGAACCAAAATCTTTGAATACTGTATGGTCTCAATTTTGGGGTTCTTCAAGAATAAGATAATTTGTTTAATGACAATTTCTATACCTAGTAACATTCTTATTTGTTTTTTGAGGTTCGTTCATGTCTTTGTACAGAGAAAGGTTGAAGATGTGGAAGAAAATCTCAAACCTCTTTCCATCTGCTGTCTGAGAATTGCTTCAAGGATGAGGGACGACACCTTCTTGGTTCATATATAGATTTTTGGTAGGAGTAACTCTACAGATTCTGAGAAGTCAATCGGAAATCAAACATATCATTTTTCACATACTTAATCCTGCTGTGGTCTAATGGAGCAATGATAATTATTATTTATTTTAATTATCATAATTAATTATCTACCATAATTATCACAATTAAATTTTCTAGTAAAAAATCTTATTTATTATGATAATTATCATAATTAATTAATCATGATGATTATAATATTTATTTGATTTTTTATTAGATTACCTTATATGACATGTTAATATATTATTAGCCAATTACTGTAGCAATTAATGAGTCAACATAAAATTTGTTCCTCTACAAATCCCTTCAAAAATTTGAAAGATTTGAAATAATAAATTTTATTTGGCTACAATTTTAAGCCAAGGAACAAGTTTTCCAAACTTTTATTTTTTTTCACTATTTTTATTTTTCTTATTTTGAATTTTGATTCAAATTTCTTATTTATTTTTTTTAAGCTTTGCTTTTACTACTTTA
Source organism: Vitis riparia (assembly GCF_004353265.1). NCBI lineage: Eukaryota > Viridiplantae > Streptophyta > Magnoliopsida > Vitales > Vitaceae > Vitis > Vitis riparia. The sequence continues at coordinate 4,570,411 of NC_048449.1, forward strand.
TTTATTTATTTAGTTTGATTTGTTTTTTTATTGGCAACTAGAAATCCTAATACCAAAAGGACTTGAAATAAAAAATTTAATTTGACCCAAAATTTTTTTAAGCCAATGAGCAAATTTTTGAAAAAAAAAATTAATAATTAGAAATCCTAATGCCAAAAGGATTTGATGTGTGAAATTTTATTGAAACCAATAAATTTAATTAGACATAAATCTTAAATTTCTCAAGTCTCTAAAAGCAATCAATTTGATTGGTGTTATTTATTTTTTATTTTTTTATTTGCACCTTATATATTTTAAGATATTTTCTAATTTTTTTACTCGTCCAAGTTAAAATTTTTGTATATTTGGCAATATGAATAAAAAAATTAGATGTTATTATACTATGAGAAAGCTTAGTTGAAAGCTTATGTTGTTGTGAGGTATTTGTTTCTTCCTTTCTCTCTTTTTTTTTTTTTTTTTTTTTTTGTAACATATACCTTCTTCATTAATGGTGTTTTTTTTTTCATAGTCATTCTTATGCAAGGAAATTATATTCCTTCTTGTTCAAGATCGTTAAAGGGGAAGTGAAAATATAAATTTTTTATTTCTTTAATTTTGTTCTTTTTTCATTAGTGAAATTTAAGGATTTATTTCTTCTTTTTGTGATTATGGAAAAAGAATTGCAGAAAAGCAAGTGAGCATGAAATTGTTTCCTTTTGATTTCATAGTGATATTATCCTTACAGCCTACAAATAAGGATTTATGTATTAATAAAGGGAGACCGAACAACTAAGATATCTTCTCATAAATTTTTCTAAGAAATAAATACTTTCTAATGTACAAAAAATTTGAAATTCAAGGGCCAAGGTTGCTCTCTCTTCTCTTATCCTAATTAGGAAAAAAATGGTTTAATAATTAAGGTAAACTCTATCTAATGATCATTTGAAAAATGTAAATTTGTGTTTTAGCATGATTAATTCAAATACTATTTTCCTAATTGGATTAATTCAAAATTACTCTTAAGCTTCAAATACCATTTTAATAAAAACATTATAGAAAATTTAAAACTTAGATGAACAATATCTACAATATAAAAAACTATTATCATAATATATATATTAAAAATTCTTTTAAATTACAAGAGATGGTACAAAGTATCAAAATTAAAAATTTGCAATGAAGAATTTGTTTTCGGAATTACAACAATATAAAAAGTGCAATTTTTATTCAAAAATAATAATGAAAGGTTGTTATTATTATTGAGAGGTTATTATTGGGAAGAAATTTTTATACCTGAACAAGATAATTCTCTAGATTTGCCTTTAACTTTCCAACAATACAAATGGGAGTAGACCATGAACTCAAAAGCAACATGACCAAGAACACACCACCTAGTGGTTTGGGTGCACCACCACCTAGTCATATGTCTAGACATCCACCTAGACCATAAACTAGGGGAAATTCTATGCCACCACCATATCATCCATTGATGAATCCTAGTATGGTGTTGTTTTCCTACACAGAAAAGGAGGATAATATGGTGGTGGCTTTCCCCAGTGTATGGTGTTGCTGCAGGTTTAGACATACCAATAATAGGATAAGGAGGATGAATAGATGGAGGTGCTGGTGGAAGACCTGGTACAGTGGCGTTGCACCAGGACTTGTACTACCGGATTGGCTATGTTTGGCTATGTTGTTTTTGAGCTTATGGCCACCTCCCCTTCGTACTTTGCCGCTAGCTCCTTCATGCATTGAAGTCGACCCTCCTGCGATGTCCATTTGGTTGCTGAGAAACGAAAAATAAATGAAAGAAAATTACAGGGTATATTTTCTTGGTTTGCAATCGTCACTGCCACAGAAATATCAAGCTGTCAACGAACATTGCAACACGGTTTCAGATGAATATATGGCCATTGAAAACCGGGTGAATCGCAAATTTCCAACTTGATGATCTTCACGTCCATTAACCTATAAGAAGAACAATCTTTACTCTTCTTGTTTTTTCTTTTCTTTTTTAATAATCTTTTTAATTCTGATCACATGCATTTACGTTTCAAACCATCTAGCTTTCCCTGTACAAAGAAGTGGAAGAACATCAAAAATCAAACAAGAACATTACTGAGAACAGCAATTTTCTCACTCCTCTATTTGGTTCCATACAAAACCAAGAAAAAACAGAACCAGATAAGTTATCTTATTCTTGAAGAACCCCAAAATTTGAGACCATGCAGTGTTCAAAGATTTTGGTTCCTTCCATTTCCCTACACTTTCTCCCCAACCAAACAAGATCCTTTAGCCTTGTAACATACTGGGTGGAGTGTCAACCGTCCACATGAAGCTATCATAGTTATTCATGGCAAGATACCGCACAAATGGGCTGTTTTTCTCGTAATTTGAGGGTTGGATGAATAAAGCAGTATGCAAAGAAACCAAGAAACCAAAAGATGCATGTCAGAATGTTTGTGATTATTAAGAACGAAAAGAAAAAACAGAAAAGTAAAGCCTTATGATTGCATGGACGTGAAGGGAATCAAGCTGGAAATTCCGATTCTCCCAGTGGTTTTCAATCGCCATGCATTCATCTGGCACCAGGTTGAAGCACTCGTTCTCCCAGTGGTTTTCAATCGCCATGCATTCATCTGGCACCAGGTTGAAGCACTCGTCGAGAGCTTGATCTTTTTGTGGCAGTGACTGGTGCAAGTCCAGTTGGGTATGCGGAAGCATTCGTGGTCAACATGTATTTCCAATAGGAGGACGACCTAAACCTTGAGGTCCTGCTCTATCGCTGAATATATGCAATAAAGAAGAAAATTAGGTTATAGTTAGTTGAAGATAAGATAGGATAAAGAAGAATATTAGGTTATAGTTAGTTGAAGATAAGATAGAGGATAAAGAAGAATATTAGGTTATAGTTAGTTGAAGATAAGATTGGATATATATCCATACATATCCTATTAATATAATATTTTAAAGTAGCATAGATAATGAGATATTTTATGTTATATTATACTTATATGTAATTTATAAAATAAACAAAAAATAATATGAAATATATATTATTTTAAATGTTTAAAATAAAATTTTCTATCACATTATGATATTTTCTATTTTTAAAAACTACAAATTTTGTTATATTTAATAATATCCATGATTAAAATATTTAAATTTTATAAATAGTTTTTTTATATTATGCTATTCAATATGTAAAAATAATTTATATATCATATATTAATATCATTTTATAAATATTTTCTTTAGTTTTTTTGTTTTAACCATAAATTTAATTTATAATAAAAAAATTATTTTACAAAATGAGTATATAAAAAAATAAATTTATACTACAAGGATATGCATATACTATATCTTAGTATAAGATTAAAATATCCCATGTAGAACAGTAGAATGGATAAAAAAAAAATGACTGGAAAATTATAAATATTTTCTAATATTTAAATACAAGGTTTTACCAAATTCTAGAACGTCAATCATCTATCGAACCATTTGTCTAGTACCTTTTGAACTTTAGTTTTACATGATCATTGTCATATTCATCCACATTTGGAAGAGAATGACTTAAATATTAAGATAAACCATATGTGATGATCATTTAATAATGCTTTTAAAATTTTATCAAATGTGAAATTTTCACAAAAAATATTGAAACATCCTATCTTGAGGTATGGGTTAAATATATATAAAGTATCAAATAGTTATCTTCCTATATAAAATAGGAAAAAAAACATATTGATTGTGCATTTGATACTAATATTGGAAAACATTTATAACCTTTCTAACACTTGAATGAAAAAATTATTAAAAATATTGGAAAAGTCTCTTAAAATCATTGTGAAACTTCCTTTTAAGTATTAGAAATACTATAAATGCTTCAAAAAATTACTATCAAACACAATAAAATTAAGTATAACACCACTTGTAACATTTTTTCATTTACATTTTTTATAACATGTTATGTTATTAACATTAATGAAACTAAACCACTAAATCCCTTCACACATGAGAAAAATCAGTTGCAACGAATTGATAAATTACTCAATCACCTTTTACTCCATATGAATATAATTTTTTTCCCCCCAAGAAGCATATTATATGCTTTAACACACTTTGTCATGTACAATTTTGATTTAAAAAAATTGTTCACGTGGCAATATTTTGTTGGTCACTGCAATCTTCAACAGAAGACTCACAACAGAGAAGCCAAACTCAGGGTCTGAATTTCCTGCCGACTATGCCCATATATATAACCGCCAAACCCCCAACAACCAAATTATAACTAGTTAGAGAGAGAAAGCTGGTGTTGTAATCACTAATCAAAGTTGGAGTGGCCAATGAAAACCAGTTGGAGTTTCGCAATTTACGACTTCAACTTCTTCACGTCCATGCAATCGTAAAGGGTACGCCAATAAGAACAATTTCAATTCGTTGTTTTTTCTTTTTCTTTTCTTTTCTATTTTTCATAATCTTTCTTATGCTGAATACATGCATTTCTTGGATTCTTGGTATGAATTACAATGATAGCTTCATGTCAATACATAAACCCGACTGGTCATTATGTTTGTTTGGTGAAGAAATGTAGGAAAGGGAAGGAACCTAAATCTTTGAATACTGTATGGTATCAATTTTGGGATTCTTTGAGAATAAGATAATTTGTTTAATGACAATTGCTATACCCAGTAACATTCTTATTTGTTTTTTGATGTTCGTTCATGTCTTTGTACAGAGAAAGGTTGAAGATGTGGAAGAAAATCTCAAACCTTTTTCCATCTGCTGTCTGAGGATTGCTTCAAGGATGAGGGACGACACCTTCTTGGTCCATAAATAGATTTTTGGTAGGAGTAACTCTACAGATTCTGAGAAGTCAATCGGAAATCAAACAAATCATTTTTCACATACTTAATCTTGCTGTGGTCTGATCGAGCAGATGGAAAAAATGAAGGAAAAGAAAAAAGAAAAAAAAGATTGGGTTTTATTTAGATTTTAAGGTTTGGGATTTTGATCACTGAAGAGTTTGATTCTAGTGGCAGAATAAAATCAAGGAGTCATCCCTCATCCTTGAAGCAATTTTCAGACAGTAGTTAACAAAAGGTTTGAGATTTTCTTTCACATCTTCTACCTTTCTTTGAAGAAAGAAGAGAAAAAATAAAATCAAAAAATCAAAAAATCAAAAATCAAACAACAAGGTTCATGAGAACAGCAATTTACACCCTCCCCCATTTGCTAGCTGAGAAACAAAGAAAACAGAACTAAACAGTTCATCTTTTTCATGAACCCCAAAATTTGAGACCATGCATTATTCAAACATTTGGTTCCCTCCAATTCCCTACACTTTCTCACGAACCAAACACAACCCTTTAGCCTAGTAACATACTGACCGTGGTTTCAACCACTGACATTAAGCTATCATTGTCATTCAAGATGAGATACCTTACAAATGGATGGATTTTCTCCCAACTTGAAGAAAGAAAATAAAATAAAAAACAAGAAAGAATTAAAGATTGTTCTTCTTATTGGCGTAACTCTTATGATTGCAGAGACGTGAAAAGGTTGAAGTTGGAAATTGCAATAGTCCAAGTTGCCTTTAATAGCCATGCATTTAGCTGCTAACACGTTGAAGCGTTCTTGGGGAGCTAGCTTCATCTTCCTGTTGAAGCGTTTGTGGGGAGCTAGCTTCATCTTTGTGTAGCAGTGGTGATCGGTGCAAAGGGCGGACACCCATGCATGTATAGAGAAGAAGGGTTAACTTCCCTCCCACCTCAAGGTTCGTTGGTTTCAAATTTCTGGTTTAGCACATATTAAAAGTGCGTTTGATAGTGATTCTAAAAAGTATTTTTGACATTTCTAATACTTAAATGATAAAAATTTTCAAATATAAAAAAAATACTAAAAGTATTTTTTAAAATCACTACTAAACGCACTCCAAGTACTTATAATCTTTTTATCTAAATCTATCTCAAAAATAAATTCTATAAATAAAATAAATTTATAGGGGTGTTCACTAACCAAATTTTAAAACCAATAGTAATTAGATGGCATACAACTATTTTTATAGCATACAACTAAGAAATTACCTATCTACTATTAATAAATCATCTAGTAATTCGTGGGTAAGTTTTAATACAGAGCTACATAATAAACACGAACTAGATACATAAGATATTTGTCAACTTTCTCATAGGAATCAAGCCATGATTTGAAATGTTTGCCAACATCTTCAACCTTTAATTTCCCTCAAGTTAATTCAAAGATATTTATTAACGGTCTAATGATGTTTAGATGATCATATATAAGGAGTGTAAACTTGCCTTGTCTCTACTTTCTTTTTTATGAAATGCCTATCAACTTTGACATGTTTGGTTCGTGATGTATTAGATTATGTCCTATATTTATAGCCTCTTTGTTATCCTAGTATATATATATATATATATATATATATATATATATATATATATATACACTATCATTGGTTCTTTAATTGACAATTTCAAACTTCGGAAAATATTATTTTTAGCCAAAGCAATTGGCAAATCCCTAAATTCCCTAGATGCACTACAACAAGAAACTACCAATTAATTACTTTTTTTATGCAACAAAATTCCTTACTATGAAGTTACAATAACTAGTAGTTGACCCCTTATCAACCATATTTAGTTTGATCATGATGCTTATACTCATAGCCACTTTATTGTCCTAGCATATATGATGCTTACACTTATAGCCGCTTTATTGTCCTAGTATATATGCTATCATCGATTCCTTCACTATCAATTTAATTCAAACCTAGAAAATATTATTTTTAGCCAAAGCAATTGGCATATCCCTTGAGCCATAGTCCTAAATTTCCTTAATACATTACACCAAGCAACTACCAATTATTACTTTTCTATGCAACAAAATTCCTTACTAAGAAGTTAAAATAAGTAGTAGTTAACTGCCCATCTATTATACATCCAACCCAATCAACATCCATGTAAGCCCTAACTTTTATTATTAGAATAAGAGATATCTATCTAATGTTTCTTTCAAGTATCTAATAATTTTCTAAATAGCATGACGATGTGTGATTTATATGGAGCATGCACGAACGAACTTACAACACTTATTACATTGGCTATGTTTGGTCAACAAACCATCTTCTCTTCCTCATTTTCTCCTAACTTGTGGTTTGGTTCTATCAAAGTATTAATGGACTTTTTGTCAAGCTACTTGCCTCTTAGAGAAGATATCGGGTATATTTTCATTGAGAAATAAAGATCCCATGTTTAGACCAAACAACCTCTATTCCAAGAAAGCAAACAAAGGAAAAAGGTGGCAATGGAAGCCTAATAAAGAATTAGCACAATATCTTCAACAACTTGCATTCCGCAAATCAAATGCAAGAAGGTGACAGTTAATCCTTTGCTTCTTTCTTGGATATATTCAGCAATATCAAGTATAACTATGCACCATTCAACACGCATTAAAAAGAGTTAGATCAATAGAGTGGGACCTCAAGGTCTAGGTCATCGTCCTATTGGAAATACCTGTTGGTTTGCTTAAGTGTTATTCTTTTAACACTATTTTAATTGATTATAGAGCAGAGGAGCTGAAGATACAAAAATATCTTTGGGAATAAAGGTTTTTGTAGTAGGTTGAGGTCAAAGTGAAAGAGGTGTTCCCAATTTTTTATTCTTGCCATTGCATGAAGGGGTTGGGGAGCCTTTATACGTTTTGTTCTTCACGAATCTTTTAGAGTCTTGCAACATGTAATTTTTAAATCTTTCAACAACTTTTAGATGAGCTTGTGACTTATGTCTGAGATAAGGTGTGCACACACAAATTTTTTCAAATAAAGAAATTGTGGTCAAAATTATAAATTAGATAATTTAAGGGACAATCTCAAACATGTCCTCTAATTCTTCTTACGGAAGGGGTTTCATCCACAAACAATAGATTATGAACACTTAAAAAAAACAAAAAACTCCAAATTTTTCTTCGATCTTCCACTAAGTGTCTTTTGGATGGGAATTTTATTTTGATCTTATCTATTGATTTTCTAGACATATGATAATTATTATTTATTTTAATCATCATAATTAATTATCTACCATAATTATCACAATTAAATTTTCTAGAGATAAATCTTATTTATTATGATAATTAATCATGATAATTATAATATTTATTTGATTTTTTATTAGATTATGTTAATATATTATTAGCCAATTATTACGTGGCAATTAATGAGTCAACATAAAATTTGTCCCTCTACAAATCCCTTCAAAAATTTGAAAGATTTGAAATAATAAATTTTATTTGGCTAGAATTTTAAGCCAAGGAACAAGTTTTCCAAACTTTTATTTTTTGTCACTATTTTTATTTTTCTTATTTTGAATTTTGATTCAAATTTTTTTTTTTTTTCTTTTTAAGCTTTTCTTTTACTACTATATTTATTTATTTAGTTTGATTTGTTTTTTTATTGGCAACAAGAAATCCTAATACCAAAAGGATTTGAAATAAAAAATTTAATTTGACCCAAAAAAATTTTAAGCTAATGAGCAAATTTTGGAAAAAATAAATAAATAATTAGAAATCCTAATGCCAAAAGGATTTGATGTATGAAATTTTGTTGGTAGAAAATTTAAACCAATAAATTTAATTAGACATAAATGTTAAATTTCTCAAGTCTTAAAAGCAATCAATTTGATTGGTGTTATTTATTTTTTATTTTTATTATTTTATTATTATTATTTTTTTTGCACCTTATATATTTTAAGATATTTTTCTAATTTTTTTAGTCGTCCAGGTTAAAATTTTTGTATATTTGGCAATATGAATAAAAAATTAGATCTTATTCGAAATATACTCGAGAAAGCTTAGTTGAAAGCTTATCTTGTTGTGAGGTATTTGTTTCTTCCTTTGTTTTTTTTTTTTTTTTTTTGTAACATATATCTTCTTCATTAGTGGTGTTTTTTTTTATTGTTTTTCATATTCATTCTTATGCAAGGAAATTATATTCCTTCCTGTTCAAGATCATTAAAGGGGAAGTGAAAATATAAATTTTTTATTTTTTTTATTTTTGTTCATTTTTCATTAGTGAAACTTAAGGATTTATTTCTTCTTTTTTTGTGATTATGGAGGAGGAATTATAGAAAAGCAAGTAGATGACTTATTTTCATTCTATCCATCAAAATGATCAAAGAAAGTGAGCGATGGAATTGATTCCTTTTGATTTCATAGTTGATTACTACTCAAAAAGTACTATTTCATAGCTTGTGATTAACTCTTTTAAACACTTTTGAGTAGTAGTTACCACCTTTTAACCCAATTAACATATTAAGGACCCTTGTAATCAATTCTAATCAAATTGTGTTAAGTTTTGGTGTTTTGATAGCTTTTTGATCACCAAAGCAATCTGTGATTGAGGAGAGTTCTTTGGAATCCATGGCAAAGCAATGGAAAGCTCAGAAACATGAAGAACTGAAGCTTTGAAGTCCTTTGCCATAAGCAAATCCGGAATGCAAGGAGCAAAAGATGTCCGGATAGGATGGCGGCGGAACATGGTCTGTGGCAAGCTGTCCGAATGACGTAGCAAGATTTGCTCACTTTAAGTCAATGATCCGGACAACCTATCTCGATAGGATATACTATCGTCCGGGTGTGATGTTCTCAAGTGCCGTGTGCTTCTCCCTGAGGGAGTCCGGATAGGGGAGCGCGCCACATGTCTTCTTGGGGAATCTGGATAGAGTTGCTCCGTATAGCCTTACGCACTCCGTGTCATCCGGGAGAAGGGTCCCTACACCTTGCACACGCAGACGGTCCCCCTTGCGACATAATTCCTTCCACCCGGGGGAATCCAGATGGAGTTGATCCGAATAGCCTTGCGGCGTGGGATATCTCACATCCGGATGGGAGAGGAGGACGTTTCAACTTCCCCGGTTAGACATGTCCGGATCCTTTGATCGGATATTTCGTATCCGGAGCCTGACGCCGGATGGGAGAGGAAGACGTTTCAACTTCTCCGGTCAGACATATCCGGATCCTCTGATAGCGCTTACCCGGAGAGTTTTTCTCTAAGTATACAGTGCCGCGGTGTTCTCCTGAAGCTTCTTGATATTTCCGATCGACATCTAGAGATATTTTGCTTTAGATATTTGTTGCCTAAATCCCCAAAGTCTCCTTGTAACCCACCTATCATAGGATTCCTTAGTCCTTAAGTAAGAACAAAAGGGTGAAATAACCTCTTATATATAGTTTGTAATTTTCTTTAGAATGATATAGATGGAATCGACGAACAGAGCACTTGCTCTGTTTCTTCTTCATATTTTTGTTTTCTCGTTAGTTTTCTTACTAGTCAATCAAACTCTGAGGATTTTTCCTCAGAGGATGAGAGGCTAGGCTCTTCGTCTCTTGGAGTGAAGAAAGCCGAGTAAGTTTCCTCATGCATAAATTGGAAGTTTTGTTGTTTTAGTTTTTAATGAAGAGAAAGTGTGACCCGTTAATGGTTTTTATCTCTTTAGTTAACTTAAAACGCCTTTAACTCACCTGAGCCAACACTTGATAAGGCAAGTGATCTCCGTTCATTGAGATGCACTAGTTTATCTCTTGAAAGCCTTTGGGAGGTGGTTTGAAGGTAGGATTTTCTAGAATAGCCAACACTTGGTAAGATTTTGGACTCTAAGGAGACATCCATTAGTTATCTCTTGCGAGCTTTTGATGGATAATCCAAGGTTAAGGATCACCTTGAATGGCAATTGCTAGGTGAGAGGCATGAGCCATTGCAAGGTGCATCAGTGAGAGGGATTTAGTGTTTGAACCCATTAAAGGGAAGCATCTGTACCATACCGGTTAGAAAATTAACTATATGTTAATTCTCTAATGCGAGGAAAAGAAACAAGTGACCAGAACTCTCCTTTTTGTATGAGGAACCTGAGCCTAGTGATCTAAACTCCAAGAAACATTTTTCTTAGTAAGAAATTTCCATTACTTTATTTTTGGTTTCACTTAAAAACCAACCTTTGCAAACATCTTTATGTTTTATTTTAGAGCTAACCTTGAAATGAAAAGGCACCAATTCATCTTTAAATTAATATCATTTGTGAAGTGAAAACCCATCCTAGTGAACGACCCTAGAGCCACTATGCTATGCTAGGTAAGGCTATCCTAGTACATGGTGTAATAGGTTATAAATTTTGTTGATTACTCCCTTCTGAGGACCACAATCAAGGGACACCAGTTGGACACGAATCAAATGGCACCACTATCAGGGACCATTGAGAGGACATGAATCAGTTGAGACACCAATTGGGAACGAATCAATAGTGGTATTATCCTTCAGACTATAAATAAGGATTTATGTATGAATAAATAAGGATTTATGTATTAATAAAGGGAGACCGAACAACTAAGATATCTTCTCATCTCAATTTCTTTTCTTCCTCTCCTTTTTTATGTTTATTTTAGAACACCATAAATTTTTCTAAGTAAATACTTTCTAATGTACAAAAAATTTGAAATTCATGGGCCAAGGTTGCTCTCTCTTCTCTTATCCTAATTAGGAAAAAAATGGTTTAATAATTAAGGTAAACTCTATTTAATGATCATTTGAAAAATGTAAATTTGTGTTTTAGAATGAAAGTTGATTAATTCAAATGCTATTTTCCTAATTGGATTCATTCAAAATTACTCTTAAGCTTCAAATACCATTTCAATAAAAACATTATAGAAAATTTAAAACTTAGATGATCAATATCTACAATATCAAAAACTCTTATCATAGTATATATATTTGAAGGTAAAAATTCTTTTAAATTACAAGAGATGGTACAAAGTATCAAAATTAAAAATTTGCAATGAAGAATTTCTTTTCGGAATTACAACAATATAAAAAGTGCAACTTTTATTCAAAAAAAAAAAAGGTCTATTTCAACAAATATCCTAGTAAAATAAAACTTCATTTTTCAAACCTTAAATTTACGTTAATCTTTATATAAAAATTAACGTTATAGTTAATTTTTCAAACCTCTATCTTCTTTAAGATAGAGGATGAAGAAGAATATTAGGTTATAGTTAGTTGAAGATAAGATAGGATAGGATATATATCCATACATATCCTATTAATATAATATTTTAAAGTAGCATAGATAATGAGATATTTTATGTTATATTATACTTATATGTAATTTATAAAATAAACAAAAAATAATATGAAATATATATTATTTTAAATGTTTAAAATAAATTTTTGTTTTCTATTTTTAAAAACTACAAATTTTGTTATATTTAATAATATTCATGATTAAAATATTTAAATTTTATAAATAATTTTTTTATATTATGCTATTCAATATGTAAAAATAATTTATATATCATATATTAATATCATTTTATAAATATTTTTTTTAGTTTTTTTGTTTTAACCATAAATTTAATTTATAATAAAAAAAATTATTTTACAAAATGAGTATATAAAAGAATAAATTTATACTACAAGGATATGCATAAACTATATCTTAGTATAAGATTAAAATATCCCATGTAGAACAGTAGAATGGATAAAAAAAAAAATGAGTGGAAAATTATAAATATTTTCTAATATTTAAATACAAGGTTTTACCAAATTCTAGAACGTCAATCATCTATCGAACCGTTTGTCTAGTACCTTTTGAACTTTAGTTTTACATGATCATTGTCATATTCATCCACATTTGGAAGAGAATGACTTAAATATTAAGATAAACCATATGTGATGATCATTTAATAATGTTTTTAAAATTTTATCAAATGTGAAATTTTCACAAAAAATATTGAAACATCCTATCTTGAGGTATGGGTTAAATATGTATAAAGTATCAAATAGTTATCTTCCTATATAAAATAGGAAAAAAAACATATTAATGGTGCATTTGATAGTAATATTAGAAAACATTTATAACCTTTCTAACACTTGAATGAAAAAATTGTTAAAAATATTGGAAAAGTCTCCTAAAATCATTGTGAAACTTCCTTTTAAGTATTAGAAATACTATAAATGTTTCAAAAAATTACTGTCAAACACAATAATATTAAGTATAACACCACTTGTAACATTTTTTATAACATGTTATATTAACATTAATGAAACTAAACCACTAAATCACTTCACACATGAGAAAAATCAGTTGCAACGAATTGATAAATTACTCAATCACCTTTTACTCCGTATGAATATAATTTTTTTTCCCCTAAGAAGCATATTATATGCTTTTAACACACTTTGTCATGTACAATTTTGATTTAAAAAAATTGTTCACGTGGCAATATTTTGTTGGTCACTGCAATCTTCGACAGAAGACTCACAATAGAGAAGCCAAACTCAGGGTCTGAATTTCCTACCGACTATGCCCATATATATAATCGCCAAACCCCTAACAACCATATTACAACTAGTAAGAGAGAGAAAAATGGTGTTGTAATCACTAATCAAAAGTTGGAGTGGCCAATGAAAACCAGTTGGAGTTTCACAATTTCCGACTTCAACTTCTTCACGTCCATGCAATCGTAAATGGTACGCCAATAAGAACAATTTCAATTCGTTGTTTTTCTTTTCTTTTCTTTTCTTTTCTATTTTTCATAATCTTTCTTACGCTGAATGCATGCATTTCTTGGATTCTTGGTATGAATTACAATGATAGCTTCATGTCAATACTTAAACCCGGCTAGTCATTATGTTTGTTTGGTGAAGAAATGTAAAAAAGGGAAGGAACCTAAATCTTTGAATACTGTATGGTCTCAATTTTGGGGTTCTTTGAGAATAAGATAATTTGTTTAATGACAATTGCTATACCCAATAACATTCTTATTTGTTTTTTGATGTTCGTTCATGTCTTTGTACAGAGAAAGGTTGAAGATGTGGAAGAAAATCTCAAACATTTTTCCATCTGCTGTTTGAGAATTGCTTCAAGGATGAGGGATGACACCTTCTTGGTCCATAAATAGATTTTACGTAGGAGTAACTCTACAGATTCTGAGAAGTCAATCGAAAATCAAACAAATCATTTTTCACATACTTAATCTTGTTGTGGTCTGATCGAGCAAATGGAAAAAATGAAGGAAAAGAAAAAAGAAAAAAAAAAGATTGGGTTTTATTTAGATTTTAAGGTTTGGGATTTTCATTACTGAAGAGTTTGATTCTATGGCAAAATAAAATCAAGGAGTCGTCCCTCATCCTTGAAGCAATTTTCAGATAGTAGTTAACAAAAGGTTTGAGATTTTCTTTCACATCTTCTACCTTTCTCTGAAGAAAGAAGCGAAAAAATAAAGTAAAAAAATCAAAAAATCAAAAATCAAACAACAAGGTTCATGAGAACATCAATTTACACCCTCCCCCATTTGCTAGCTAAGAAACAAAGAAAACAGAACCAAACAGTTTATTTTTTTCATGAACCCCAAAATTTGAGACCATGCATTATTCAAACATTTGGTTCCCTCCAATTCCCTACACTTTCTCACCAACCAAACACGACCCTTTAGCCTAGTAACATATTGACTGTGGTTTCAACCATTGACATTAAGCTATCATTGTCATTCAAGGTGAGATACCTTACAAATGGATGGATTTTCTCCCAACTTGAAGAAAGAAAATAAAATAAAAAACAAGAAAGAATTAAAGATTGTTCTTCTTATTGGCGTAACTCTTATGATTGCAGAGACATGAAGAGGTTGAATTTGGAAATTGCAACAGTCCAAGTTGCCTTTAATAGCCATGCATTTAGCTGTTAAAATGTTGAAGCATTCGTGGGGAGCTAGCTTCATCTTCGTGTAGCAGTGGTGATCGGTGCAAAGGGCGGACACCCATGCATGTATAGAGAATAAGGGTTAACTTCCCTCCCACCTCAAGGTTCGTTGGTTTCAAATTTCTGGTTTAGCACATATTAAAAATGCGTTTGATAGTGATTCTAAAAAGTATTTTTGACATTTCTAATACTTAAACGATAACAATTTTCAAATATGAAAAAAATACTAAAAGTACTTTTTAAAATCACTACTAAACGCATTCCAAGTACTTATAATCTTTTTATCTAAAATCTATCTCAAAAATAAATTCTATAAATAAAATAAATTTATAGGGGTGTTCACTAACCAAATTTTAAAACCAATAGTAATTAGATGGCATACAACTATTTTTATAGCACACAACTAAGAAATTACCTATCTACTATTAATGAATCATTTAGTAATTCATGGGTAAGTTTTAATACAGAGCTACATAATAAACACGAACTAGATGCATAAGATATTTGTCAACTTTCTCATAGGAATCAAGCCATGATTTGAAATGTTTGCCAACATCTTCAACCTTTAATTTCCCTCAAGTTAATTCAAAGATATTTATTAAGAGTCTAATGATGTTTAGATGATCATATATAAGGAGTGTAAGCTTGCCTTGTCTCTACTTTCTTTATTATGAAATGCCTATCAACTTTGACACTCCTTATGTATCATCATCTAAACATTATTAGACCATTGATAAATATATTTGCATCAACTTGAGGGAAAGTATTGGAGATATTACATCAACTTGAGGGAAAGTGTTGAAGATGTTAGTTGAATCTTTCTTAATGGAAAAGTTGGCAAACATCACAAATCATGGGTTGATTCGTCACAATGGGAAAGTTAATTGACAAATATCCCATGTATCTGGTTTATGTATATTATGTAATTCTGTATTAAAACTTACCCTGTGAATTTTTTTTATATAAAATGATTATGGGTAAGTGTATTTAAGAAAGATTTTGGGTAAGTTTATTTAATAATTTTCTAAAAACTAATTTTATATATAAAATACATCTATAGAGGTCGAGACTTAGTGTATTTCCATTAAATCTTAAGGTGTGAAAGAAGTACGTAACCCTTATTTTCTATACATGGTTGTCCATAGTTATTCAAAAGAAATAAGAAGGAATTGTTTTCCTAAGCAAGCCCCACCAAGCTATTCAATCATTTCAATTCCTTTTTTTTTCCTTTCTTTTTTTCATAATCTTTCTTATGTTGAATGCATGCATTTCTAACAATGATAGGTGGTGATGTGTTTGGCTTTGGTGTCTCTCCGCTCATCCTTGTTGGATAGTATTTTAGCTTAATTATTTCATATTATCAATAAGGGTATAACAATCTTGTAGTTTTTCTTGTTAGCTTATATAAAGCTTTTTATGCATTCTCTTTTTCAAGTCTTTCGCTAACGAAATCTTGATTTTCTGTTTTCTCTTTTCCTTCTTCTTTGTCTTTGCAAATCTTACATGGTATCAATGATCAACATAGGGCCTTTGATAGAAGATTTCATGGAAGAACTATGCATTCCATCCATGTTCTTTGAAAAAAAAAATTAGGGGTTTTTCACGAAGAGCTTCTATTAGTTTGAATTTGTTTTGAAAAGGATTTTCGGCAACTTTGAAGTAGTGTTTTTTTTCTTTGGGTTTTCGCAAGCAGATTTTAAGACATTGTTTTTGCAACAGTTTTGAAGATTCGATTATTTGATATTCTTACATGTTTCGATTATATTGTGGTTAGATTATTAGTTGATAATGATTGGCGAAAGAGATGACTCTCCTCAATCCATATGTGTGTTTGTTTGTTTTTTTCATGCTTTTAGTAGGAGTAGAAGTTAATGGTTTTTAGTTGAGAAAAATTTTATAGTAGCGAATGTGATACCAAAATTTTGTATCATGGTAACATGATTAAGCTTTTAATTTGAGAATTTTAGAAGATTTGTATTGTGGTAACATTCTTCTTATAATAATTTATATTTATATTAATATCCATATAGTAATTTATTGGTGTATGAATTTTTTTCTTTTAAAACTATTTTTCATTGTAAATATATAAGATTTTTTCCTTATTCCTTATTACTTATTATACCAAAAAAGTAAAAATGGGGTTTTTTTTTTTTTTTGACTGAAGAGTGAAGATTCAATCTCTAAATTCAACAACTAATAATGAGCTTTTTGTATTGAATCTTTAATCCATGCTAACCCTAATATTTTTGGATTGTTATTTTTCTTGAGGAATACAGAGTTGGGCTTGTACACATTAAGATGATTTGAGTAATTAATTACTCAATTGAGGCTTATGATCAATTAAATTGATTTAAAGGATGAATTCCATTAATTTTAATAAAGCAATATATTATCATACAATTAAATTAAAAATATAAGTGGTACTCCTCCATTAGTATTTTTCTTTATTTTATGTAGGAAATGAAATTAGATGAAGTTAAAAAGAAAAAAACACACCAAAACAAAAAAAAAAAAACCAAAAAAACCTTTCTAAGATCCATGGAACGCTCATCCCTCTTACTACTTTCATCTTTCTCTTGACAAAAAAGTGAAAAAAAAAAAAATCAAAAATCAAACAAGACCATTTATCATAATAAAAATTGTCACCCTTCTCATTTGGTTACTAAGAAAACAAAGAGAGAGGAGTTATCTTTATCTTTTCTTGAACCCCAAATTTGACTACATTTTCCTAAATTTTATCACCAACTAATAAAAACCTTTGGGCCTGTAACATACTAATCCGAGGTTTTAACCATCGATATGAAGCTATATCATCATTTTTCATGGCAGGCCACGGTGCAAATGGATCTATTTTCTCACAACTTGGGAGCTAAATGAGCAGAGGGAGAAGAAGAGTGGAATGTCAACTAACAAATCCTAGTCAACCACTATTTTGTGGAAACACTCCCTATAGTTTTGGATCTGATTCTATACTCGTATCATTGATAATGGGAATGTGGTTATTTTAGCTTTTCTAGAATGTAAACCTGCATAAAAATGTACTCTAAGTATTCTAGGTCATCTTCAATGTTGTTAGGAGTTAATTAGGATAAAGTACATATTGGGCTAAGTTTGCCCAACCCATGAAAGTTTCCTAAGCCCAATTATTAAGTTATTTTATATTTGGACATTCTCTAAGCCGAAATATAAATAGCATTAGAGCTTTGATATGTTGGTGAAAAAGTGATTAAGAAAAAGGGAAGAAAATTATGGTTGTTTTCTGAGCACTATTCTTAAGCTTAAGAGTGAAGTTACAAGTTATTTCATCAACCTTTTAAAGAAGTCCATATGGTATAATTTCTTTATAATCACTTTATGTTCCTTGTTTTATGGGGTGATGGATTCTAACTTTAAGCATTGATATATATTTGTATAAGTTTCAAGATAAAGAAATTAGTGAAGACTTAATTATTTATATCCCCATTTAATTGAAGTGTAAAAAATTTTCTCTATGACTTTTTACTTCCAAATGAGAATAAGATAAGAGAGTTGTCTTGGCTGAATTTCAAATCTTTTCTACATTAGAAAGTTGTTTTTTTTATAGAATCTTATTTTAGTGTAATTTCTAATTAAATAGATTGATTTAATTTTATTTCTCCTTCCTACTTTTTGTTTTTTATTTATTAAGGCAAACCCAAGTGTATTCTTGATTGGATATTAAGAGGAGACTAAGATTGTAATTGGTGGTAATCTCAAGTGTACATGGCATGACAGTGATCATGTAAAGCTAAAGTTCAAAAGGTACTAGACACACGATTCGATAGATGATTGAAGTTCTAGAATTTGGTAAAATATTGTATTTAATATTTGATTCATGAATACCTGCATTTCATATGCATAAAACCGGCTAACCATAAAATGACACAAGAAATGCATCCAAAAATCCAAAATTTTGAATACCAAATAAAGAAACGTTTATGTCATATAATGTATGACATAAGAGTCACATCTAAAAACCCAAATCTTGTTGTCTCTTTCTCCTTTCTTTTTATTCTTTCATACCGTCCTCCTAAGAGTGTATACCTGCATTTAATAGTTTAATGAGTTTTAGAGTTCTTATTGAAAATAAGAATTAATTGATGTTATAAAAAGTAAACAAATCTAAGTACTAATGTTTTCGTTTTTCTTTTTCTCATTTTGATATAAAAATAGTTCGTAAAGAATAAGTAATGTTATACAATATCAATGGAAAATGCATACAACAACTAAGGGACTCACCATGCATGATCGCGATACATCAACATAATTCATGATTAGTTATAACACAGAAGTAGTAATTCTCCTCTAATTTCTTCAAATTCTACTTGAGAATATGTTTTTCTATCATCAAACTAATATCACAATAATTGGAAGTATGAAACTATGTACAATTCATTAAATGAGTAAAACCTTTAATGCAATAACTATAGAATCAACAATTATTTCTTTAATGAATCTCATAACAAAGTAGTCACATTTAAACTCAAATAAAAACAATTCAAGAAAATAAAAATAAATCAAAACTACAAAATCAAAATATAAATCTAAAATTTTAGAAATACTAACCTTCCACTTAAAATCTATACTTTTTAAATTTATTTTTTATAATTCATTATGCTTTTAAAAATCATTTTTAACATTTAATTCTTTTTATATATTTTTTATTTCTTGGAAGGATTTTCTTAATTTCAATATTTTTTTAATGTTTATTTTGTGAAATAACAATGTCCATTAAATTTCATCTCAATTATATAAAATAAAATTTTAGTAACAAAATATAAAAATGTTTTCAACTACTAATATGATAAAACTTGGGAGTAATTTGTTTTTGGGTTGCAACCAAATCCAAAATAACCACATTCCCATTTTTAATGATACGTGTATACAATAGATCCAAATTATATGGAGTGTATCCACAAAATAGTGGTTGACTAGGATTTGTTAGTTGACTTTCCATTCTTCACCCTCTACTCATTCAGCTCCCAAGTTGCAAGGAAATGGATCCATGTGTACAACGCCTGGCCATGAATAAATCACGTAATTTTTTTTTTGTTCTAAATATTAATTTAAATATTTTTTTTTTTTTAAAAAACTTATCATTTTATCTTAATAAGTAACATAAAAATGTGTAAGAATCTGTGTTGAATTGATAGCAACATATTATCCCTATCCATATATATATATTAAAAAAAGTTATGCAATATGTAATGTTTTTAGGTCTAAAAATATCAATTTAAATATTCAAAAAACTGTTTTTATTAATGAATAATTTAACCTATGTGTACACGAAAAACAAAATTAGGGTAAGCTTGGGTTAAATGTCCAACAACCCTTCGAACCTGAACTTGTGCATTATTATTATTATTATTATTATTATTATTATTATTATTATTATTATTATTATTATTATTATTATTATTATTATTATTTTCTAATTTTATTATATAGAAAAAAAATCTATTAAGATGTATGATACAAACCAAAGGAAAATTAATATGAACATAATTTACTATAAGAAAGATGTTATCTCGATATAAATCTTACTAAGGTTTTGAGAATTTGAAATTATCATTCAAAAAATTAATAATATGACTTACTAAGGTTATATTTGAAATTAATTAAACAGGAAGTGATAATATTAGCATATTCTTATAATATGACTTACTAAGGTTATATTTGAAATTAATACACTCTACTTTGTGTGTGTGTGTTATTTTTTATTTTTTTATTTATTTTAAAAGTATGTAATAGAAGTAGAAGTAGTTTCCATTTGAGAAAAAATTTATAGTTATAAATATCATATCAAAATTTTACATTATGATAACTTTATTTGTATTATGATTATTCTTCTAATTTTGAGAATTTTTGTAGATTTATGTCGAGATAAGTAAATTATGTTTATATTATTAATCTTTATTTAGTTTATATATATACTGAAAATTAATCTCCATGTTTGTGTTATACTTCTTAATAGATTTTTTTCTACATAATATAATTAGAAAAAAAATTAAATTAGAGGATGAATTCTACTAATTTTAATAACTAATATATTTTGTCATAAAATTAAATTAAAAATATAAGTGGTGATCCTCCATTAGTATTTTCCCTTATTTTATTAGGAAATGAATTTTGTAGAAGTTAATTTTTTCTTAGTATTTAGAAGTAGAACTAATTTATTTATGGTGAGCCACTGTGCAAATGGATCCATTTCCCTGGGAGCTGAATGAGTTGAGGGTGAAGAAGAATGGAATGTGAACTAACAAAATCGTAGTCAACCCCTATTTTTGTGGATGTACTCCCTATAATTTTTAAATAATATACATGAACTAGATGACTTTCCTATTGTGACGAATCAACCCATAATTTGGGATGTTTGCCAACTTTCCCATTAAGAAAGAGTCTAGTAATATTTTCGACACTTTCCCGTAGGTTGATGTAATATCTTTAATACTTTTCCTCGAGTAGATGCAAAGATATTTATCAATGGTAGCTTTATTAATTTTTAGACTAATGAATTGTTCATTTTTTTTTTTCCAATTATTATAGTATCTTTGATAATTCAATTTTGAGTTTATGAATAGTTATTTATGCTAAAATAGTAAATGGTAATTTTCCTTTATGATTTTGTGGCATTTAGCTTTTAAAGTCTATTTGACATCGATTAAAAAAAATGAGGTGCTTGGGAAAATTTAGGAAAAATTTATAATTAGAAATTTATGGATAAAAATTCGATTACAATAACTTTATTATTTCTTTTTTTATACATAATTATATTTTTATAGATTCTCACTAAAGAAATGACTTCATATCAACACACACTTTGGATTCAATTTATGAATACGTTTAACAATTTTTAAAATAATTTGGAACTCAAAAATAGATTTAATAACTAAAAAAAAGCAATAATTAGAATGTATATTCATGAGTCATAACTTTAACTTTATTGTTTCTCATATAAATACAATGTATTTTTAAAATTTTATCACTAGACAAGTAGATTATAAATTCTTTAAATTCAAGAATGTAATTTAAATATATTTAAAATTTTCAAGAATGATTTGAAATTCAAAAAAATGACCCAAATAATTATAAATTAAATAAAAAAAATTTAGAATATTTTGTTAGTAATTGATTATTAAATGTGTGAAACTTTGGGTTATTTACATCTCAAAAAAGTCTAACTTCATTCATTATTCATTTTAAATAAAACATTATTAATTATTATTATTTATTTTTAACAAAAATAAAATAAAGATATGTTAATATTCATATATTTCTAACATATACTAAAATAGTATATTTTTTTATAAAAAAATATAATTTATGATTTTATTATAATATTATTATTCATATTTTATTAAAAGCTATTTACTTTTTAATTTATTTGTAATTATAAAACTATTTTTATTTTTAATAATATTTGAATTAAATTTAATTAATATTATAATTTACAATGTTTTTATAAAATCAAAATAAAAAAATATTTTAAAAACATTTTTTTCGAACAAATTTTCTATTTTCATTTTTAAAAAGAACTTGTGAAGTAATTTTATTTTTATAAAACATTAAAAAAAAATTTTTTTCAACTTTAAAACAGTTTTTAAAAAAATGAGAACAAAACACAGTGAAACGGCCCAAAGTTTTTCATTTTGTAATTATGGAATAACTAATTTTGATTAAAAAATTATGGAATAACTAATTTTGCTTATGTGGCAGTATTTGGTTGGTCAGTGCAATCTGCCGCAAAATCTCGCCACAGACTCAGGTGAATTTCCCGCCGACATGGCTGTTTATATATTGATCCTCCAAAACCAACTAATAATTAACCAGTTAGAGAGAGAACTCTAAGTTTTCTCGAGAAAAAACACCAAGATTACCGAGAAGATGGACTTGCACCGATCAACACTGCTGCAGACAGATCAAGCTGTCGACAAGCATTTCAACCGGAGAATTGCAAGTTCCATGCTGATGATCTTCACGTCCATGGAATCATAAAGGTTACGCCAATAAGAAGAACAATCTTCACTTTTCTGTTATTTCTTTCCTTCTTTATTAATCTTTTTAATTCTGAGTGCATGCATTTCTTGGTTTCTTGGTATACTGCTTTATTCATCCGTCCCTCAAATTGCGAGAAAATCAGTCCATTCGTACGGTGTCTTGCCATGAATAACTATGACAGCTTCACGTGAACGGTTGACACTCCACCCAGTATGTTGCAAGGCTAGAGGGTCTTGTTTGGTTGGGGAGAAAGTGTAGGGAAATGGAAGGACCCAAAATCTTTTAACACTGCATGGTCTCAAATTTTGGGTTTCTTCAAGAATAAGAGAACTTGTCTGGTTCTGTTTTTCGTTTGTTTTCTCTGGAACAAAATAGGGGAGGATAAAAATTTCTGTTCTCAGTAACATCCTTGTTTGATTTTTGATGTTCTTTCACTTCTTTGTACAAGAAAGCTGGACGATATTGTGAATAAAAATCTCAAACCTTTCGCTATCTGCTGTCTGAAAAATATTGCGTCAAGGATGAGGAACACCACCTCCTTGGTGAGATTAATTCTACAAATTCTGTCAAGTTACTCCGAAATTAAACAAATCATTTTTCACAAACTTCTTGTTGTGATCTGATTGAGAGCAGATGGAACCCAAAGTCGGAACTTGCATAAGACAGAAATGGCCAGTTCAAGATAATTTAAGCGGTAATTAGTCTCTTTATTCATCTATGGCTTTTCTTCTGACTCTTTCCCCCCCGTTTTCTATGAACTTGCAGAGAAAATGAAAGGGAAAAAAAAGAGTGGGGTTTTATTTAGATTTTAAGTTTTGAGATTTTGACCAGTGAAGAGTTTGATTACAGTGGCAGATATGAAGTTAATTATGTTCAAGCCAGCACTACTTCTTGGTGCCCAAACCAATATTTCACAGCTGCTGCAACTTCCTCAATTCATTGGAGGAATTTCTCCTCCTGGATCTTTTTACCGGGTAATCAATAAAGAAATAACCTTTCTTTGTTGAAAAATGAAGGAAATTAACATGGATATATTTAAAAATTGTTTTTATTTCAGCAATAAGATGAATCACTATGCTAAACAACTTGCAAATCATCATGTATATATCCTTTCATTCATTATCAGTTTCTTTTCTTTTCTTTTTGTTCTTTTTTTTTTCAATTTCAAAGAAAAAAAAAATCTGGTAACAGAAATGTTTTCTTTTGGTTTCGTTTCCAGACACTGAAGCTACGAAAGTAGTTGTGTCAAATACCTCCCTTGACTTCTTTTGCTTTCTGGGTTGCAAACCAAGAAAATATACTCTTCTGCTTCGTTTTATTTTCTTTTCTTTTCTCAGCAACCAAATGGACATCAATGCCTGATGAGCTCCGATGCACCAAGGCCAGACGCATCACCTGGTAGTCCTGGTCGCACGCCGCCAACTAGTCCTCCTGGCAGCGCACCATCACCTGGTCATCCTGGAAGCGCACCACCACCAACTGATCCTCCTGGCAGCTGCGCAGCACCACCTAGTTCCCTTGGAAGCGCACCCCCACTCGGTAGTCCTGATGCGCCACCACCAAGTGGTCCTCCTGGCAGTGAGCCATCACCAAGTCCTCCTGGAAGTGCACCACCAACTGATCCTCCTGGCAGCGCAGTACCACCACCTGGCAGTACCGGTGCGCCACCACCAACCGGTCCTCCTGGCAGTGAACCATCACCAAGTCCTCCTGGAAGTGCACCACCAACTGATCCTCCTGGCAGCGCAGCACCACCAGCTGGCAGTCCCGGTGCGCCACCACCAACCGGTCCTCCTGGCAGTGAACCACCACCTAGTTCCCCTGGCAGCGCACCACCACCAGGTCTTCCTCCTAGCCCACCTCGTACTCCTGGTGCACCATCATCTGGCCCTCTGCCTAGATCACCTCCTCGTCGTAGTGCAGCAACACCTGCTAGTTTACTACTTAGACCACATGGTCGTCCACTTCGCTTTCCACTTAGACGAGGTCGTCCTGGTCCCTCACCACTTGGTCTTCCGCCTAGACAATCCGATACTCCTGATGTACCACCACCATGTTCTCCACCAAAATCAACTGCACCAAACAGGGGGGAAGCATCAAGCTCAGGGACAAAGGGAGGGAGAACCAGTGAATCAGAAAATAGAAAAAATCCCACTCAAAGGAATTGGGAGCTTAAGCCGTATCCTGCGGGTGCTTTGTCAGCGCCGCCGACAACTTCAGTTATTCATCCTCGTCGTCCGCCTACATCTCCACCTTATCGTATTACTGGTACGTCTAAACCTGTACCTACACCATACACTGGTATAAAGCCAGCACCATATCATCCACCAATTATCCACCAAACCAACTGCACCTGTACCTACACCATACACTGGTAGGGGAAAGCCACCACCATATTATCCACCCAAATCAACTACACCAAACAGGAGGGAAGAATCAAGCTTAAGGACATGGAGAGAGTATCCAGGAGCATCAGGCTCAAGGACAAAGGGAGGGAGTCAAGAACCACCAAACTCAGGGACAAAGGAAGGGAGGCAAGAAGCAGCAGGCTCAGGGACAAAGGGAGGGAGTCAAGAACCATCAAGCTCAGTCACACAGAACTCATCAAGCGCGGGAGGTATAACCAATGAACCAGAAAATAGGCAAAATCCCACTCAAAGGAATTGGGAGCTCAGGCCTTATCCTGCGAGTGCTTTGCCGGCGGATCCCCCCAAAAAAAACAAGTGCAATTGCTGCACGCAATAGACTGCTTGCTACTCACCAAAGTCAACTGAAAACCACTTAAGCTCATAATGACTTCTTAGTTCATTTCATTTTTTTGTTTCTCTGTCCTACTTTCTTCCCAGTTTTCTATGCACCCAAACAAATAAGTGGCCTAATGTTCATATTTTAGATTCAAAATACTATGAAAATTTTGTCACCTAAATACTTAAAAAGAAACTAATTATTTTTATTAGTGAATAATAAGAAGGTTTGTATAAGAAAATATAACATCGAAATGTTTTAATCACAATGTTCTTACTAAAGTGTTTTTGAGAGAATCAAATAGTTTTTTATAAAGCATTATAACTGGTTTTTCAACTTTTTAAAAAAAATTTGTAATTTTTTTTTCCGTATGAATGTAATTTTTTTTTCCCCTAAGAAGCATATTATATATTTTTAACACACTTTGATTTAAAAAATTTGTGCACGTGGCAATATTTGTTGGTCACTTCAATCTTCGACAAAAGACTCACGACAAAGAAGCCAAACTCAGGGTCTGAATTTCTTGCCCACTATACCCATATATATATAACCGCCAAACCCCCAACAACCATATTATAACTAGTTAGAGAGAGAGAGAGAGATGGTGTTGTAATCACTAATCAAAAGTGATTTTGTACTATAATTTTTCTCAAGAACCAAACACACCAAGTTCACCAAGAAGATGGATTTCCATCCTGTGCACCCATCACCACTGCCACGGGAAGAGAAAGATGAAGATCTCCACGGACACTTTGACGTGGTAGCAGATGAATGCATGGCCAATGAAAACTAGTTGGAGTTTCGCAATTTCCGACTTCAACCTCTTCATGTCCATGCAATCGTAAAGTGTACGCCAATAAGAAGAATAATTTCAATTCCTTGTTTTTTCTTTTCTTTTTTTCATAATCTTTCTTACGCTGAATGCACGCATTTCTTGGATTCTTGGTATGAATTACAATGATAGCTTCATGTCAAAGCTTAAACCCGGCTAGTTATTATGTTTGTTTGGTGAAGAAATGTAGGAAAGGGAAGGAACCAAAATCTTTGAATACTATATGGTCTCAATTTTGGGGTTCTTCAAGAATAAGATAATTTGTTTAATGGCAATTTTTATACCCAGTAACATTCTTATTTGTTTTTTGATGTTCGTTCATGTCTTTGTATAGAGAAAGGTTGAAGATGTGGAAGAAAATCTCAAACCTCTTTCCATCTGCTATCTGAGATTGATTCAAGGATGAGGGACGACACCTTCTTGGTTCATATATAGATTTTTGGTGGGAGTAACTCTACAGATTCTGAGAAGTCAATCGGAAATCAAACATATAATTTTTCACGTACTTGATCGTGCTGTCGTGAGCAGATGATAATTATTGTTTATTTTAATTATCATAATTAATTATCTACCATAATTATCACAATTAAATTTTCTAGAGATAAATCTTATTTATTATGATAATTATCATAATTAATTAATCATGATAATTATAATATTTATTTGATTTTTTATTAGATTACCTTATATGACATGTTAATATATTATTAGCCAATTATTATGCGGCAATTAATGAGTCAACATAAAATTTGTCCCTCTATAAATCCCTTCAAAAATTTGAAAGATTTGAAATAATAAATTTTATTTGGCTAGAATTTTAAGCCAAGGAACAAGTTTTCCAAACTTTTATTTTTTTTTCACTATTTTTATTTTTCTTATTTTGAATTTTGATTCAAATTTCTTATTTATTTTTTTTAAGCTTTGCTTTTACTACTTTATTTATTTATTTAGTTTGATTCGTTTTTTTATTGGCAACTAGAAATCCTAATACCAAAAGGATTTGAAATAAAAAATTTAATTTGACCCAAAAAAATTTTAAGCCAATGAGCAAATTTTTGAAAAAAAAATTAATAATTAGAAATCCTAATGCCAAAAGGATTTGATGTGTGAAATTTTATTGAAACCAATAAATTTAATTAGACATAAATCTTAAATTTCTCAAGTCTCTAAAAGCAATCAATTTGATTGGTGTTATTTATTTTTTAACTTTTTATTTGCACCTTATATATTTTAAGATATTTTCTAATTTTTTTACTCGTCCAAGTTAAAATTTTGCTTAGTTGAAAGCTTCTGTTGTTGTGAGGTATTTGTTTCTTCCTTTCTCCTTTTTTTTTTTTTTTTTTTTGTAACATATACCTTCTTCATTAATGGTGTTTTTTTCTTTTTTTTTTTCATAGTCATTCTTATGCAAGGAAATTATATTCCTTCTTGTTCAAGATCGTGGGGAAGTGAAAATATAAATTTTTTATTTCTTTAATTTTGTTCTTTTTTCATTAGTGAAATTTAAGGATTTATTTCTTCTTTTTGTGATTATGGAAGAAGAATTACAAAAAAGCAAGTGAGCATGAAATTGATTCCTTTTGATTTCATAGTGATATTATCCTTATAGCCTACAAATAAGGATTTATGTATTAATAAAGGGAGATTCTCGATCATAAATTTTTCTAAGAAATAAATACTTTCTAATGTACAAAAAATTTGAAATTCAAGGGCCAAGGTTGCTCTCTCTTCTCTTATCCTAATTAGGAAAAACAATGGTTTAATAATTAAGGTAAACTTTATCTAATGATCATTTGAAAAATGTAAATTTGTGTTTTAGCATGATTAATTCAAATACTATTTTCCTAATTGGATTAATTCAAAATTACTCTTAAGCTTCAAATACCATTTTAATAAAAACATTATAGAAAATTTAAAACTTAGATGAACAATATCTACAATATCAAAAACTATTATCATAATATATACATTAAAAATTCTTTTAAATTACAAGAGATGGTACAAAGTATCAAAATTAAAAATTTGCAATGAAGAATTTGTTTTCGGAATTACAACAATATAAAAAATGCAATTTTTATTCAAAAATAATAATGAAAGGTTGTTATTATTATTGAGAGGTTATTATTGTGAAGAAATTTTTACACCTGAACAAGATAATTCTCTAGATTTGCCTTTAACTTTCCAACAATACAAATGGGAGTAGACCATGAACTCAAAAGCAACATGACCAAGAACACACCACCTAGTGGTTTGGGTGCGCCACCACCTAGTCATATGTCTAGACCTCCACCTAGACCATAAACTAGGGGAAACTCTATGCCACCACCATATCATCCATTGATGAATCCTAGACCACTTTCTTTCTTATTTTCCATATAACTTTAAGTTATATTTGGCTCCGAAAATTAAGAAATAAGAAAAAAATATATATATTTTTTAAGGTTTGATTTTACTATAAAAAAAAAAGTAAAAAAAATAATTAAAATTAGTAAAAAAATTATATAATTTTAAATTATTTAGTGTTTATGTAGAAAGACTTAAAAAAGTGAAATAAGTTTGATGTAGAATATAATAATATATTTTCCCTCCAGCTTTATGTGAACCGGATAAGCCTAAACGAAATGAGGAATTGTTTTCCTACACAGAAAAGGAGGATAATATGGTGGTGGCTTTCCCCAGTGTATGGTGTTGCTGCAGGTTTAGACATACCAATAATAGGATAAGGAGGATGAATAGATGGAGGTGCTGGTGGAAGACCTGGTACAGTGGCGTTGCACCAGGACTTGTACTACCGGATTGGCTATGTTTGGCTATGTTGTTTTTGAGCTTATGGCCACCTCCCCTTCGTACTTTGCCGCTAGCTCCTTCATGCATTGAAGTCGACCCTCCTGCGATGTCCATTTGGTTGCTGAGAAACGAAAAATAAATAAAAGAAAATTACAGGGTATATTTTCTTGGTTTGCAATCGTCACTGCCACAGAAATATCAAGCTGTCAACGAACATTGCAACACGGTTTCAGATGAATATATGGCCATTGAAAACCGGGTGAATCGCAAATTTCCAACTTGATGATCTTCACGTCCATTAACCTATAAGAAGAACAATCTTTACTCTTCTTGTTTTTTCTTTTCTTTTTTAATAATCTTTTTAATTCTGATCACATGCATTTACGTTTCAAACCATCTAGCTTTCCCTGTACAAAGAAGTGGAAGAACATCAAAAATCAAACAAGAACATTACCGAGAACAGCAATTTTCTCACTCCTCTATTTGGTTCCATACAAAACCAAGAAAAAACAGAACCAGACAAGTTATCTTATTCTTGAAGAACCCCAAAATTTGAGACCATGCAGTGTTCAAAGATTTTGGTTCCTTCCATTTCCCTACACTTTCTCCCCAACCAAACAAGATCCTTTAGCTTTGTAACATACTGGGTGGAGTGTCAACCGTCCACATGAAGCTATCATGTTATTCATGGCAAGATACCGCACAAATGGGCTGTTTTTCTCGTAATTTGAGGGTTGGATGAATAAAGCAGTATGCAAAGAAACCAAGAAACGAAAAGATGCATGTCAGAATGTTTGTGATTATTAAGAACGAAAAGAAAAAACAGAAAAGTAAACCTTTATGATTGCATGGACGTGAAGGGAATCAAGCTGGAAATTCCGATTCTCCCACTCGTCGAGAGCTTGATCTTTTTGTGGCAGTGACTGGTGCAAGTCCAGTTGGGTATGCGGAAGCATTCGTGGTCAACATGTATTTCCAATAGGAGGACGACCTAAACCTTGAGGTCCTGCTCTATCGCTGAATATATGCAATAAAGAAGAAAATTAGGTTATAGTTAGTTGAAGATAAGATACGATAAAGAAGAATATTAGGTTATAGTTAGTTGAAGATAAGATAGGATAGGATATATATCCAAACATATCCTATTAATATAATATTTTAAAGTAGCATAGATAATGAGATATTTTATGTTATATTATACTTATATGTAATTTATAAAATAAACAAAAAATAATATGAAATATATATTATTTTAAATGTTTAAAATAAAATTTTCTTTTCTATTTTTGAAAACTACAAATTTTGTTATATTTAATAATATTCATGATTAAAATATTTAAATTTTATAAATAATTTTTTTATATTATGCTATTCAATATGTAAAAATAATTTATATATCATATATTAATATCATTTTATAAATATTTTTTTTAGTTTTTTTGTTTTAACCATAAATTTAATTTATAATAAAAAAATTATTTTACAAAATGAGTATATAAAAAAATAAATTTATACTACAAGGATATGCATATACTATATCTTAGTATAAGATTAAAATATCCCATGTAGAACAATAGAATGGATAAAAAAAAATGAGTGGAAAATTATAAATATTTTCTAATATTTAAATACAAGGTTTTACCAAATTCTAGAACTTCAATCATCTATCGAACCGTTTGTCTAGTACCTTTTGAACTTTAGTTTTACATGATCATTGTCATATTCATCCACATTTGAAAGAGAATGACTTAAATATTAAGATAAACCATATGTGATGATCATTTAATAATGTTTTTAAAATTTTATCAAATGTTAAATTTTCACAAAAAATATTGAAACATCCTATCTTGAGGTATGGGTTAAATATATATAAAGTATCAAATAGTTATCTTCCTATATAAAATAGGTAAAAAAAAAACATATTAATGGTGCATTTGATACTAATATTGGAAAACATTTATAACCTTTCTAACACTTGAATGAAAAAATTGTTAAAAATATTGGAAAAGTCTCTTAAAATCATTGTGAAACTTCCTTTTAAGTATTAGAAATACTATAAATACTTCAAAAAATTACTGTCAAACACAATAAAATTAAGTATAACACCACTTGTAACATTTTTTCATTTACATTTTTTATAACATGTTATGTTATTAACATTAATGAAACTAAACCACTAAATCACTTCACACATGAGAAAAATCAGTTGCAACGAATTGATAAATTACTCAATCACCTTTTACTCCATATGAGTATAATTTTTTATTCCCCTAAGAAGCATATTATATGCTTTAACACACTTTGTCATGTACAATTTTGATTTAAAAAAATTGTTCACGTGGCAATATTTTGTTGGTCACTGCAATCTTCGACAGAAGACTCACAACAGAGAAGCCAAACTCAGGGTCTGAATTTCCTGCCGACTATGCCCATATATATAACCGCCAAACCCCCAACAACCATATTATAACTAGTTAGAGAGAAAAAGATGGTGTTGTAATCACTAATCAAAAGTTGGAGTGGCCAATGAAAACCAGTTGGAGTTTCGCAATTTCCGACTTCAACTTCTTCACGTCCATGCAATCATAAAGGGTACGCCAATAAGAACAATTTCAATTCGTTGTTTTTTCTTTTTTTTTCTTTTTTTTTTTTCTATTTTTCATAATCTTTCTTATGCTGAATGCATGCATTTCTTGGATTCTTGGTATGAATTACAATGATAGCTTCATGTCAATACTTAAACCCGGTTGGTCATTATGTTTGTTTGGTGAAGAAATGTAGGAAAGGGAAGGAACCTAAATCTTTGAATACTGTATGGTATCAATTTTGGGGTTCTTTGAGAATAAGATAATTTGTTTAATGACAATTGCTATACCTAGTAACATTCTTATTTGTTTTTTGATGTTCGTTCATGTCTTTGTACAGAGAAAGGTTGAAGATGTGGAAGAAAATCTCAAACCTTTTTCCATCTGCTGTTTGAGAATTGCTTCAAGGATGAGGGACGACACCTTCTTGGTCCATAAATAGATTTTTGGTAGGAGTAACTCTACAAATTCTGAGAAGTCAATCGGAAATCAAACAAATCATTTTTCACATACTTAATCTTGCTGTGGTCTGATCGAGCAAATGGAAAAAATGAAGGAAAAGAAAAAAGAAAAAAAAAGATTGGGTTTTATTTAGATTTTAAGGTTTGGGATTTTGATCACTGAAGAGTTTGATTCTAGTGGCAGAATAAAATCAAGGAGTCGTCCCTCATCCTTGAAGCAATTTTCAGACAGTAGTTAACAAAAGGTTTGAGATTTTTTTTCACATCTTCTACTTTTTTCTGAAGAAAGAAGCGAAAAAATAAAATCAAAAAATCAAAAAATCAAAAATCAAACAACAAGGTTCATGAGAACAGCAATTTACACCCTCCCCCATTTGCTAGCTGAGAAACAAAGAAAAGAGAACCAAACAGTTTATCTTTTTCATGAACCCCAAAATTTGAGACCATGCATTATTCAAACATTTGGTTCCCTCCAATTCCCTACACTTTCTCACGAACCAAACACGACCCTTTAGCCTAGTAACATACTGACCGTGGTTTCAACCACTGACATTAAGCTATCATTGTCATTCAAGGTGAGATACCTTACAAATGGATGGATTTTCCCCCAACTTGAAGAAAGAAAATAAAATAAAAAACAAGAAAGAATTAAAGATTGTTCTTCTTATTGGCGTAACTCTTAGGATTGCAGAGACATGAAAAGGTTGAAGTTGGAAATTGCAACAGTCCAAGTTGCCTTTAATAGCCATGCATTTAGCTGCTAACACGTTGAAGCGTTCGTGGGGAGCTAGCTTCATCTTCGTGTTGAAGCATTCGTGGGGAGCTAGCTTCATCTTTGTGTAGCAGTGGTGATCGGTGCAAAGGGCGGACACCCATGCATGTATAGAGAATAAGGGTTAACTTCCCTCCCACCTCAAGGTTCGTTGGTTTCAAATTTCTGGTTTAGCACATATTAAAAATGCTTTTGATAGTGATTCTAAAAAGTATTTTTGACATTTCTAATACTTAAATGATAAAAAATTTCAAATATAAAAAAATACTATAAGTATTTTTTAAAATCACTACTAAACGCACTCCAAGTACTTATAATCTTTTTATCTAAAATCTATCTCAAAAATAAATTCTATAAATAAAATAAATTTATAGGGGTGTTCACTAACCAAATTTTAAAACCAATAGTAATTAGATGGCATACAACTATTTTTATAGCATACAACTAAGAAATTACCTATCTACTATTAATAAATCATCTAGTAATTCGTGGGTAAGTTTTAATACAAAGCTACATAATAAACACGAACTAGATACATAAGATATTTGTCAACTTTCTCATAGGAATCAAGCCATGATTTGAAATGTTTGCCAACATTTTCAACCTTTAATTTCCCTCAAGTTAATTCAAAGATATTTATTAACGGTCTAATGATGTTTAGATGATCATATATAAGGAGTGTAAACTTGCCTTGTCTCTACTTTCTTTTTTATGAAATGCCTATCAACTTTGACATGTTTGGTTCGTGATGTATTAGATTATGTCCTATATTTATAGCCTCTTTGTTATCCTAGTATATATATATATATATATACACTATCATTGGTTCTTTAATTGACAATTTCAAACTTCGGAAAATATTATTTTTAGCCAAAGCAATTGGCAAATCCCTAAATTCCCTAGATGCACTACAACAAGAAACTACCAATTAATTACTTTTTTTATGCAACAAAATTCCTTACTATGAAGTTACAATAACTAGTAGTTGACCCCTTATCAACCATATTTAGTTTGATCATGATGCTTATACTCATAGCCACTTTATTGTCCTAGCATATATGATGCTTACACTTATAGCCGCTTTATTGTCCTAGTATATATGCTATCATCGATTCCTTCACTATCAATTTAATTCAAACCTAGAAAATATTATTTTTAGCCAAAGCAATTGGCATATCCCTTGAGCCATAGTCCTAAATTTCCTTAATACACTACACCAAGCAACTACCAATTATTACTTTTCTATGCAACAAAATTCCTTACTAAGAAGTTAAAATAAGTAGTAGTTAACTGCCCATCTATTATACATCCAACCCAATCAACATCCAAGTAAGCCCTAACTTTTATTATTAGAATAAGAGATATCTATCTAATGTTTCTTTCAAGTATCTAATAATTTTCTAAATAGCATGACGATGTGTGATTTATATGGAGCATGCACGAACGAACTTACAACACTTATTACATTGGCTATGTTGGTCAACAAACCATCTTCTCTTCCTCATTTTCTCCTAACTTGTGGTTTGGTTCTATCAAAGTATTAATGGACTTTTTGTCAAGCTACTTGCCTCTTAGAGAAGATATCGGGTATATTTTCATTGAGAAATAAAGATCCCATGTTTAGACCAAACAACCTCTATTCCAAGAAAGCAAACAAAGGAAAAAGGTGGCAATGGAAGCCTAATAAAGAATTAGCACAATATCTTCAACAACTTGCATTCCGCAAATCAAATGCAAGAAGGTGACAGTTAATCCTTTGCTTCTTTCTTGGATATATTCAGCAATATCAAGTATAACTATGCACCATTCAACACGCATTAAAAAGAGTTAGATCAATAGAGTGGGACCTCAAGGTCTAGGTCATCGTCCTATTGGAAATACCTGTTGGTTTGCTTAAGTGTTATTCTTTTAACACTATTTTAATTGATTATAGAGCAGAGGAGCTGAAGATACAAAAATATCTTTGGGAATAAAGGTTTTTGTAGTAGGTTGAGGTCAAAGTGAAAGAGGTGTTCCCAATTTTTTATTCTTGCCATTGCATGAAGGGGTTGGGGAGCCTTTATACGTTTTGTTCTTCACGAATCTTTTAGAGTCTTGCAACATGTAATTTTTAAACTTTCAACAACTTTTAGATGAGCTTGTGACTTATGTCTGAGATAAGGTGTGCACACACAAATTTTTTCAAATAAAGAAATTGTGGTCAAAATTGTAAATTAGATAATTTAAGGGACAATCTCAAACATGTCCTCTAATTCTTCTTACGGAAGGGGTTTCATCCACAAACAATAGATTATGAACACTTAAAAAAAACAAAAAACTCCAAATTTTTCTTCGATCTTCCACTAAGTGTCTTTTGGATGGGAATTTTATTTTGATCTTATCTATTGATTTTCTAGACATATGATAATTATTATTTATTTTAATCATCATAATTAATTATCTACCATAATTATCACAATTAAATTTTCTAGAGATAAATCTTATTTATTATGATAATTAATCATGATAATTATAATATTTATTTGATTTTTTATTAGATTATGTTAATATATTATTAGCCAATTATTACGTGGCAATTAATGAGTCAACATAAAATTTGTCCCTCTACAAATCTTCAAAAATTTGAAAGATTTGAAATAATAAATTTTATTTGGCTAGAATTTTAAGCCAAGGAACAAGTTTTCCAAACTTTTATTTTTTGTCACTATTTTTATTTTTTATTTTGAATTTTGATTCAAATTTCTTATTTTTTTTCTTTTTAAGCTTTTCTTTTACTACTTTATTTATTTATTTAGTTTGATTTGTTTTTTTATTGGCAACAAGAAATCCTAATACCAAAAGGATTTGAAATAAAAAATTTAATTTGACCCAAAAAATTTTAAGCTAATGAGCAAATTTTTGAAAAAAAAAAAAAATTAGAAATCCTAATGCCAAAAGGATTTGATGTAGGAAATTTTGTTGGTAGAAAATTTAAACCAATAAATTTAATTAGACATAAATGTTAAATTTCTCAAGTCTCTAAAAGCAATCAATTTGATTGGTGTTATTTATTTTTTATTATTATTATTTTTATTATTATTATTATTTTTTTTTGCACCTTATATATTTTAAGATATTTTTCTAATTTTTTTACTCGTCCAGGTTAAATTTTTTGTATATTTGGCAATATGAATAAAAAATTAGATCCTATTCGAAATATACTCGAGAAAGCTTAGTTGAAAGCTTCTCTTGTTGTGAGGTATTTGTTTCTTCCTTTTTTTTTTTTTTTTTTTTGTAACATATATCTTCTTCATTAGTGGTGTTTTTTTGTTTTTCATATTCATTCTTATGCAAGGAAATTATATTCCTTCCTGTTCAAGATCATTAAAGGGGAAGTGAAAATATAATTTTTTTTTTTTGTTCATTTTTCATTAGTGAAACTTAAGGATTTATTTCTTCTTTTTTTGTGATTATGGAAGAGGAATTACAGAAAAGCAAGTAGATGACTTATTTTCATTCTATCCATCAAAATGATCAAAGAAAGTGAGAGTTGGAATTGATTCCTTTTGATTTCATAGTGGTATTATCCTTCAGACTATAAATAAGGATTTATGTATGAATAAATAAGGATTTATGTATTAATAAAGGGAGACCGAACAACTAAGATATCTTCTCATCTCAATTTCTTTTCTTCCTCTCCTTTTTTATGTTTATTTTAGAACACCATAAAATTTTCTAAGTAAATACTTTCTAATGTACAAAAAATTTGAAATTCATGGGCCAAGGTTGCTTTCTCTTCTCTTATCCTAATTAGGAAAAAAATTGGTTTAATAATTAAGGTAAACTCTATCTAATGATCATTTGAAAAATGTAAATTTGTGTTTTAGAATGAAAGTTGATTAATTCAAATGCTATTTTCCTAATTGGATTCATTCAAAATTACTCTTAAGCTTCAAATACCATTTCAATAAAAACATTATAGAAAATTTAAAACTTAGATGATCAATATCTACAATATCAAAAACTCTTATCATTGTATATATATTTAAAGGTAAAAATTCTTTTAAATTACAAGAGATGGTACAAAGTATCAAAATTAAAAATTTGCAATGAAGAATTTCTTTTTGGAATTACAACAATATAAAAAGTGCAACTTTTATTCAAAAAAAAAAAAGGGTCTATTTCAACAAATATCCTAGTAAAATAAAACTTCATTTTTCAAACCTTAAATTTATGTTAATCTTTATATAAAAATATTAAAATAAGTTAAATGAGTTTAAAGTGGTATATAAAAATAATTTAAAAAATCAATCTTTAATATTTCTTTACTTTTTTGCCCTTTCTATTTTTTTGTTTTCTTTTTTCTTCTTTTACTGTGCTTTCTCTCACATTTTTTTGGAACTCAACATAGCCTAGCAAAATTGTTTTCACAAATATTGAAACATCCTATCTTGAGCTATGGGCTTATATAAAATAGCAAATAGTCATCTTCCAATATAAAATAGAAAAAAGAAATATACTAAGAATGAGTTTGGTAGTGATTTTAGAAAACATTTCTTGTATTTCTAACACTTAAATGATATAAATTTTTAAGAGTTAAAAATGTTAGAAACACTTCCTAAAATCACTGCCAAATAGGCTCTAAGAGCTCGTTGGGTAATGATTATATGAAGTACTTTTAATATTTTTAATACTTGAAAATTTTTATCATTTAAGTATTAAAAATGCTAAAAATACTTTCTAAAATCACTACCAAACACACTCTAAATTACATATAATCACTAATCAAAAGTGATTTTCTACTATAATTCTTCTCGAGAACCAAACACACCAAGTTCACTGAGAATATGGATTTCCGTCCTATGCACCCATCACCAATGCAACAGGAAGATGAAGCTCCCCATGAACACTTCCACGTGTTACCAGTTGAATGCATGGCCATTAAAGGCAACTTGGACTGTCGTAATTTCCAACTTCAACCTCTTCTCGCCCATGCAATTGTAAGGGTTACGCCAATAAGAAGAACAATCTTTAATTCTTTCTTGTTTTTTTTCTTGCTTTTTATTTTATTTTCTTTCTTCAAGTTGGGAGAAAATCCATCCATTTGTAGGGTATCTCGCCATGAATAACAATGATAGCTTCATGTCGATGGTTGAAACCCCAGTTAGTATGTTACAAGGCTATAGGGTCATGTTTGGTTAGTGAGAAAGTGTAGGCAATTGGAGGGAACCAAATGTTTGAATAATGCATGGTCTCAAATTTTGGGGTTTAAGAAAAAGATAACTTGTTTGGTTCTGTTTTCTTTATTTCTCGGCAACCAAATTGGGGAGGGTGAAAATTGCTCTTCTCATGAACCTTGTTTTTTTATTTTTCAGTATATATATACAAGGATAACCAAATAGTTTTCCACTATATATATACTAGGATAACAAAGAGGCTATAAATATAAGACATAATGTAATACATCTTGCCCGAACCAAACATATAGCAGTTGATAGGCCTTTCATAAAAAAGAAAGTAGGCATAGGGCAAGTCTACACTCCTTATGTATCATCATCTAAACATTATTAGACCATTGATAAATATATTTGCATCAACTTGAGGGAAAGTATTGGAGATATTACATCAACTTGAGGGAAAGTGTTGAAGATGTTAGCTGAATCTTTCTTAATGGAAAAGTTGGCAAACATCCCAAATCATGGGTTGATTCGTCACAATGGGAAAGTTAATTGACAAATATCCCATGTATCTGGTTTATGTATACTATGTAATTCTATATTAAAACTTACCCTGTGAATTTTTTTATATAAAATGATTATGGGTAAGTGTATTTAAGAAAGATTTTGGGTAAGTGTATTTAATACTTTTCTAAAAACTAATTTTTATATATAAAATACATCTATAGAGGTCAAGGCTTAGTGTATTTCCATTAAATCTTAAGGTGTGAAAGAAGTACATAACCCTTATTTTCTGTACATGGTTGTCCATAGTTATTCAAAAGAAATAAGAAGGAATTGTTTTCCTAAGCAAGCCCCACCAAGCTATTCAATCATTTCAATTCCTTTTTTTTTTCCTTTCTTTTTTTCATAATCTTTCTTATGTTGAATGCATGCATTTCTAACAATGATAGGTGGTGGTGCATTTGGCTTTGGTGTCTCTCCGCTCATCCTTGTTGGATAGTATTTTAGCTTAATTATTTCATACTATCAATAAGGCTATTTCTTGTTAGCTTATATAAAGTTTTTTATGTATTCTCTTTTTCAAGTCTTTCACTAATGAAATCTTAATTTTCTGTTTTCTCTTTTCCTTCTTCTTTGTCTTTGCAAATCTTACATGGTATCAATGATCAACATAGGGCCTTTGATAGAAGATTTCATGGAAGAACTATGCATTCCATCCATGTTCTTTGAAAAAAAAAAATTAGGGGTTTTTCACGAAGAGCTTCTATCAATTTGAATTTGTTTTGAAAAGGATTTTCGGCAACTTTGAAGTAGTGTTTTTTTTCTTTGGGTTTTCGCAAGCAGATTTTAAGACATTGTTTTTGCAATAGTTTTGAAGATTCGATTATTTGATATTCTTACTTGTTTCGATTATATTGTGGTTAGATTATTAGTTGATAATGATTGGTGAAAGAAATGACTCTCTTCAATCCATTTGTGTGTTTGTTTGTTTTTTTTCATGTTTTTAGTAGCAGTAGAAGTTAATGGGTTTTAGTTGATAAAAATTTATAGTATCGAATGTGATACCAAAATTTTGTATCATGGTAACATGATTAAGCTTTTAATTTGAGAATTTTAGAAGATTTGTATTGTGGTAACATTCTTCTTATAATAATTTATATTTATATTAATCTCCATATAGTAATTTATTGGTTTATGAATTTTTTTTTCTTTTAAAACTATTTTCATTGTAAATATATAAGTTTTTTTCCTTATTCCTTATTACTTATTATACCAAAAAAGTAAAAATGGGTTTTTTTTTTTTTTGACTGAAGAGTGAAGATTCAATCTCTAAATTCAACAACTAATAATGAGCATTTTGTATTGAATCTTTAATCCATGCTAACCCTAATATTTTTGGATTGTTATTTTTCTCGAGGAATACAGAGTTGGGCTTGTACACATTAAGATGATTTGAGTAATTAATTACTCAATTGAGGCTTATGATCAATTAAATTGATTTAAAGGATGAATTCCATTAATTTTAATAAAGCAATATATTATCATACAATTAAATTAAAAATATAAGTGGTACTACTCCATTAGTATTTTCCTTTATTTTATGTAGGAAATGAAATTAGATGAAGTTAAAAAGAAAAAAAAAACACACCAAAAAAAAAAAAAAATCGAAAAAACCTTTCTAAGATCCATGGAACGCTCATCCCTCATTCTTGAAGCAATTTTCAGACAACAGATAGCAAAAGATATGATATTTTCTTACTACTTTCATCTTTCTCTTGACAAAAAAGTGAAAAAAATAAAAATAAAAAATCAAACAAGACCATTTATCATAATAAAAATTTTCACCCTTCTCATTTGGTTACTAAGAAAACAAAGAGAGAGGAGGTATCTTTATCTTTTCTTGAACCCCAAATTTGACTACATTTTCCTATATTTTATCACCAACTAATAAAACCTTTGGGCCTGTAACATATTAATCGGAGGTTTTAACCATCGATATGAAGCTATATCATCATTATTCATGGCAGGCCAAGGTGCAAATGGATTTATTTTCTCACAACTTGGGAGCTAAATGATCAAAGGGAGAAGAAGAGTGGAATGTCAACTAACAAATCCTAGTCAACCACTATTTTGTGGAAACACTCCCTATAGTTTTGGATCTGATTCTATACTTGTATCATTGATAATGGGAATGTGGTTATTTTAGCTTTTCTAGAATGCAAACCTGGAGAAAAATGTACTCCAAGTATTCTAGGTCATCTTCAATGTCGTTAGGAGTTAATTAGGATAAAGTACATATTGGGCCAAGTTTGTCCAACCCATGAAAGTTTCCTAAGCCCAATTATTAAGTTATTTTATATTTGGACATTCTCTAAGCCGGAATATAAATAGCATTAGAGCTTTGATATGTTGGTGAAAAAGTGATTAAGACAAAGGGAAGAAAATTATGGTTGTTTTCTAGCACTATTCTTAAGCTTAAGAGTGAAGTTACAAGTTATTTAATCAACCTTTTAAAGAAGTCCATATGGTATAATTTCTTTATAATCACTTTATGTTCCTTGTTTTATGGGGTGATGGATTCTAACTTTAAGCATTGATATATATTTATATAAGTTTCAAGATAAAGAAATTAGTGAAGACTTAATTATTTATATCCCCATTTAATTGAAGTGGAAAAAATTTTCTCTCTGCCTTTTTACTTCAACTAAAGGGGTTTTTTACGTTATATTTGATGTTTTGTTTTGGTTGAACGTTATTAGATTATCATTGTTTGTTCTTACTGAAATTTTATTATTTTTTAAAGGTTGTTATTATTATTGAGAGATTATTATTGTGAAGAAATCTTTTTACCTGTACAAGCCAATTCTCTAGATTTGCCTTTAACTTCCCAACAATACAAATGGGAGCAGGCCATGAACTCAGAAGCAACATGACCAAGAGCACACCACCTAGTGGTTTGGGTGCACCACCACCTAGTCATATGTCTAGACCTCCACCTAGACCATAAACTAGGGGAAAGTCTATGCCACCACCATATCATTCACCCAGACAAATCCTAGACCACTTTCTTATTTTCCATATAACTTTAAGTTATATTTGGCTCCCAAAAATTAAGAAATAAGAAAAAAAATTATTTAAAAATTTATTTTTTAAGGTTTTATTTCACTATAAAAAAAAGTAAAGAAAATTAAATATAATTAAAATTAGTAAAAAATTTATATATTTTAAATTATTTAGTTTTTATATAGAAGAGTTAGAAAAGTGAAATAAGTTTGATGTAGAATACAAAAATATATTTTCCCATGTTCCCTCAAGCTTTATGTGAATCGGATAAAGCCTAAAAGAAATAAGGAGGAATTGTTTTCCTACACAAGTCTGACCGAGCTATTCAATCATTTCATCTTAAAAACAAAGTCACTAGAAATGGAAAAGGAGGATAATATGGTGGTGGCTTTCCCCCATTGTATGGTGTTGGTACAGGTTTAGACATACGAATAATAGGATAAAGAGGATGAATAGATGGAGGTGCTGGTGAAAGACCTAGTATGGTGGTGTTGCATGAGGACTTGTACTACCGGATTGGCTATGTTGCTTTTGAGCTCATGGCCACCTCCCTTTCGCACTTTGCCACTGGCTCCTTCATGCATTGAAGTCGACCCTCATGTGATGTCCATTTGGTTACTGAGAAACAAAAAATAAATAAAAGAAAATTACATAGCATATTTTCTTGGTTTGCAACCCTCAAAGCAAAAGAAGTCCAGGGAGGTATTTGACACAACAGATTGTATGACTAATGTTACCAAGAATCCATGGGCCAAGAAGGTGTCGCCCCTCATCCTTGAAGCAACAGTAGTTAACAAAAGGTTTGACATGTTCTTTCACATCTTCTTGAACCCTTTCTTTGATGAAAGAAGTGGGAAAAAAAAAAAAATCAAACAACAAGATTCATGAGAACAACAATTTTCACCCTCCCCCATTTGGTGCTGAGAAACAAAGAAAACAGAACCAAACAAGTTTTCTTTTTCTTGAACCCCAAAATTTGAGACCATGCAGCTGTATTCAAACATTTGGTTTCCCCCAATTCCCTACTCTTTCTTACCAACCAAACACGACCCTAGCCTTGTAACTTATTGATTGTTATTCATGGCGAGATACCGTACAAAATGATGGATTTTCTCCCAACTTGAGAGATGGGTGAATAAAGCAGTATACCAAGAAATGCATGCATTCAGTATCAGAAAGATTATGAAGAAAGAAAAGAAAAGAAAAATCAAGAAAGAACTGAAGATTCTTCTTATTGGCGTAACCCTTACGATCGCATGGGCCTGAAGAGGTTGAAGTTGGAAATTGCGATACTCCAAGTTGTCTTTAACGGCCATGCATTCAGCCGCTACCACCATGAAGTGTTCGTGGGGAGCTTCATCTACCCGTGGCAGTGGTGATTGGTGCAAAGGATGGAAATTCATCTTCTCTCTCTCTCTAACTAGTTATCCTGAGTTTCGCTTCTCTGTACTTGTGAGTCTTCTGTTGAAGATTGCAGTAATCGACCAAATATTGCCACGTCCACAATTCTTTTTTTAATCAAAATTGTATATGACAAAATGTACTGTACTTGTGAGTCTTTTGTTGAAGATTGTAGTGACCAACCAAATATTGCCACGTCCACAATTCTTTTTTTAATCAAAATTGTATATGACAAAATGTATTAAAGTAAATTAAAAATGTTATAATAAATGGTTCTAATATTTAATTTACTTTATTTCTTTTTTCTATTTTATATAACAGTTTTTATATTGCAGATGAGTGCAAAAATTGATCATCTAAGTTCTAAAATTTCTGTATTTTTTTTAATTAAAATGGTATTTAAGAGTAATTTTGAATTAATCAGATTAGCAAAATATTTTATCATTCTCATCGAGGGGTAGATAAATCATCTGCATCCAAAATAGTTTTAGACTAATATATTAATGGATCAACTTTCAATGTTGAAACACAAATTTTTACATTTTTTAAATGATCCTTACATAGGGTTTATTTTAATATTTAAGTCATTCTCTTCCAAATGAGAATAAGATAAGAGTGTTGTCTTGGCTGAATTTCAAATCTTTTCTACATTAGAAAGTTGTTTTTTTTTTCTTAGAATCTTATTTTAGTGTAATTTCTAATTAAATAGATTGATTTAATTTTATTTCTCCTTCCTACTCTTTGTTTTTTATTTATTAAGGCAAACCCAAGTGTATTCTTGATTGGATATCAAGAGGAGACTGAGATTGTAATTGGTAGTAATCTCAAGTGTACATGGCATGACAATGATCGTAAAGCTAAAGTTCCAAAGGTACTAGACAGACGATTCGATAGATGATTGAAGTTCTAGAATTTGGTAAAATATTGTATTTAATATTTGATTCATGAATACCTACATTTCATATGCATAAAACCGGCTAACCATAAAATGACACAAGAAATGCATCCAAAAATCCAAAATTTTGAATACCAAATAAAGAAACATTTATGTCATATAATGTATGACATAAGAGTCACATTTAAAAACCCAAAAT
This sequence comes from Vitis riparia, assembly GCF_004353265.1. NCBI lineage: Eukaryota > Viridiplantae > Streptophyta > Magnoliopsida > Vitales > Vitaceae > Vitis > Vitis riparia. The sequence goes on from NC_048449.1 coordinate 4,614,574, forward strand.
CTTGTTGTCTCTTTCTCATTTCTTTTTATTCTTTCATATCGTCCTCCCAAGAGTGTATACCTGCATTTCATAGTTTAATGAGTTTTAGAGTTCTTATTGAAAATAAAAATTAATTGATGTTATAAAAAGTAAACAAATCTAAGTACTAATGTTTTCGTTTTTCTTTTTCCCATTTTGATATAAAAATAGTTCGTAAAGAATAAGTAATGTTATACAATATCAATGGAAAATGCATATAACAACTAAGGGACTCACCATGCATGATCGCGATACATCAACATAATTCCTGATTAGTTATAACACAAAAGTAGTAATTCTCCTCTAATTTCTTCAAATTCTACTCGTGAATATGTTTTTTTTTATCATCAAACTAATATCACAATAATTGGAAGTAGGAAACTATGTATAATTCATTAAATGAGTAAAACCTTTAATGCAATAACTATAGAATCAACAATTATTTCTTTAATGAATCTCATAACAAAGTAGTCACATTTAAACTCAAATAAAAACAATTCAAGAAAATAAAAAATAAATCAAAACTACAAAATCAAAATATAAATCTAAAATTTTAGAAAATACTAATCTTCCACTTAAAATCTATACTTTTTAAATTTATTTTTTATAATTCATTATGCTTTTAAAAATCATTTTTAACATTTAATTTTTTTTATATTTTTTATTTCTTGGAAGGATTTTCTTAATTTCAATATTTTTTTAATGTTCATTTTGTGAAATAATAATGTCCATTAAATTTCATCTCAATTATATAAAATAAAATTTTAGTAACAAAATATTAAAATGTTTTCAACTACTAATATGATAAAACATGACATTATAACAAGCATGAAAATTGTGTACATAAGACAAAAAAACCTAATTCATTATTAAAAAATGTTAAGAGAAAAATTAGTATGAGAAAAAATTAAAGAACCTTTCATAAAAATTATTGATTTTTTAAGTCATAACTCCAATTGATTTTATTTTTTTTCTAATTAAAATAATTAATAAAAAATATGGATATGAAAAATATGTTCAAATAAAAATAATAAAAATTTAAAAACATCAAAGGAAAAGGTATTCAATATTTTAAATTTTTTACTTTTAATATTCTTTAGATCAATAAATTATCAAACATCTTTTTCAGAAAAAAGAAAAATGAAGAAAATGAATAGTTTTATGGACGAAATTGAAATTTTTTTTGTAATAAAAGGATTTTATAGAAATTTCCTAACCTTGAAAGGAAAATTTCTTCATCAATATCAAATTACTCCAAAGTTTGGTTAATGCATATAAAAACAATAAAAAAAGGCAAAAATAAAACATATTTTTAGAATCCTTTTGCGGGATATGACAATATTGAGAATAATTTTCTCAAAAATTATTTTCCAAATATGACCAACCAATATCTTCATCACAACATACTATAATATTCTTAGAAAATAAACAAACCGTCTCATTAAAGGAAATTTCATAGAAAATCAAAAGAAAATTATAAAACATCTTATTATAAAAATAAATAAATAAATAAAAAAGGAAAAGTTTTATAGAAGGAATTGAAAAAATTTATGTAATAAAAGGATTGTATAGAAATTTTCTAATCTTGAAAGGGAAAGTTCATCATCAATCTCAAATTACTCTAAATTTTGGTCAAAACATATAAAAACAATAAGAAAAGAAGATAAAAATAAAAAGAAAAAAACATATTTTAAGAATAGAAAAAAATATGAATATAACAAGATGAAATATTAACCATAATACAATGTAAAAAATAAATATCAAAATTTAGATTTGATCATTTTTATAATTGTTAGAAAAATTAGACTAATCCAACCTATGGTAATCACCCTAGAGAGGGGGGGGGGGGTGAATAGGGTGATGATCTCTTTTTGAAAATTTAAACTATGTGAATATTAGATACAAATATATGCAAGTATATAATAAAACAATGTAAAGGTAATTGCGTATAAAGTAAAGGAGTAGGGAAGAGAGAATGCAAACACAAGATTTTTATAGTGGTTTGGCGCAACCTGACCTACATCCACTCTCTCTAGCTTCAATCCCAAGCTTGAGGTTCCACTAGTTCAAGGCTTCTAAACCAAGCCTTCAAGAAATACAATTGGATTATGGTTCCAATCCACTCTCTTGAACTTTTGGCTCCAAGCATCCTTTACAATCCTCAAGAGATACCCCACTCTTGAACAACCTCTCAAGTGATACCCCACACTTGAGAATCTTCCTCTTAAAGATATACAAATAATTGATTTCACAAAATCCTAGTACAAAAACTTTAAGCTCAAATGATACAAGAAAACTAGGATTAAAAGGTGCACTAATGATATGCAAGTTTTAGAAAAATGGTGACTCAAAACACTCTTCCAAGACTCAAATATATTCAAGAAATGTTTGGGAAGGTTGAGCTCTTAAACAATGAAGATTTGGAGCCTTTTTATAGAAGAAAAAAGTCAAACTAGCCGTTGGGGGTTCGACCGGTTGACTAGTCGTTAGCATTTAATGCTTGGCAGATGACCGTTGGACCTCGATCGGACCTTGACCAAACCTCAACCAGTTGAGGTGTGGGTCGGTCGATTCCTCATCCGGTTGAACAACCATTCTAGAAGAGATAAAAGGTTTTTTGCACCCCTCGACCGGTTACTGTTCACACCCTTGACCGGTTGAACTGTGGGTCAACCTACTCCTAGACCGGTTGAGCTAGCGGTCAACCAGTTGAGCCGTTTTTGGCTCAACCACCAACTTTTTCAACTTAAAACCTTTTAAACAAGTTTGAAAAATATTTGACACAAGGTTTTAGTTGAAAACATGAAATCATCCAATTTTAAAATATTTAAAACAAAATAACTCTTGGATGATTTTGGTGCATAAGTAAAGAATGTAATGCATGAAAATCCTAGTACACCAACAACCTTACAAAGAGATCTTATGAAGCTTGGATCTTTGAAAAACACTTCTCTTTGAGGTGGTCTTCTTCTTCATGATTTCTCCTTGGCTTAATTTGTCTTTATGGTTGTCACTTTGGAAATCGTTTTGCCTAATCACACTTGAAATATAATCATTAGTTCTAAACCTTGTTTTGTTATCATCAAAACCGAGATTAACCAAACCTTGGTTTCACAATAATTATAAAAATTTTCATTCCTATTTAAATTTTAAAAAACAGTTCATTTACATTAATAAATAAAAAATAAAATTAATTTCTCATTGTTAATTCCAACATTCCAAACCATCTCCAACATGATATAGAAACTATTTCATTTTTCCTTTTGTGGGAGATGACAATATTGAGAATAATTTTCTAAAAAAATATTTTTTAAATATTACTTATACATATGCTCATCACAATATAATATTCCTAGAAAACAAACAGAAAGTCCCATCAAAGAAAATTTCTTGTAAGATTAAAAGAAAATTTCATATTGTAAAATGTTTATCCTTCATTCTGAGTATGAAAGATATTAAAAAAATCATTCATTTATTTTATTTTCATTCATTTTGAGGTTTATGGGTCTAACAATGAAACAAAAGATATGGTGGAATGTTAAACCTAATTTTTACTTTCCTACAGCTCAATAAAAAAAAAAAAAAAACACTATTTACACAATCCACATTACAAATACACCAAATAAATGAATATAAATCAACTGTGCTAATAAAGATTTTGACATTAATAAAAAAATGAAAATGATAGATCTAAGATATTTCGGGTTACCTCAGAGTCCACGAAGTAGAGAAGAGTAGTTGTGTGTTAACTATGGGTATGAGAAGAAGTAGAAGAAAATTATGGTTAGGGTTATGGAATGAGATTTTTTTGGATTGTGGGTATATGGAAACAATGAGTTTTTTTATATACTATCATTATTCTCAATGTGGGCCCATTAAGTTATAATATTTTAAAAA